>NC_068356.1:25851971-25966971 GCF_020536995.1 Dreissena polymorpha | reverse complement strand
AACTCTGATAAAGCATGGCAAGACTGACATTATTAAATGTGTTGCGCTACAATTAAGCGTTCGGATTAATGTTTTTACAAACATGAAAAGCAGTGATCACAAACTACATATACTTTCGGGCCTTTCAAAGTAATGAAAGAAATAACACTTGGAATTTATATCAATTTATTTTTTTGAACAATTAAATCAGCCTGATATAAGTGAAAGGCGGGAAAATATGAATAACTTTTAAGTCATAAATTGATATCCAATGAATTATGCAAATTATAATAATATCTCTATCTTCCCAAAAAAAGTGAATTTCAAAATAAATTTGGTATGAAAACTGTATTTGATTCAGAAATCATCTTTTGAGCCGATCTTTTTTTGTTAAATGTAAAGCTAAAGTATTAAAAAGTATTATGTGTGTTTTCTTATCTTACTAAATGAAAAACGATGGAATAATGGCTGAATGGGCATTGCCCTATGTCTTATTTATCACAGTAAAGTCATTGTCGACTTTAATAATGGTCATGATCTTCATATAAATATTACGCACGGAATATGTGTGAATACGTAACAACTCGCAATTCAATCTTTACTTGCAGGGACTTCTTCATTATTTCCTAGGTCAAAAATCACGTTTTGTTTGCGATATGTTTAACTTTTTATTTTACATTATACATAACGCTCACAATATTCAATGACATCGAAAAACCGCAAAAGCTTGTTTTCCACAGAGCAGCGAAAACTTATTAAGTTAATATCTTTAATTGTATGAGTACTACTATTATACAATGATATACAGTAGCTGTTGTCTTTTTCAAATACTTTTGTTCAACTGTTAATCTTTAATTGTATGAGTACTACTATTTTACAATGATATACAGTAGTTGTTGTCTTTTTCAAATACTTATGTTCATCTGTTTATCTTTAATTGTATGAGTTTAACTTTTATACGATGATATACAATAGTTGTTGTCTTTTTCAAATACTTTGTCCAACTGTTTATCTTTAATTGTATGAGTATTACTATAATACAATGATATACATTATAATTATCTTAAATTGTATGAATATTACTATTATACAATGATATACACTATGAATCTTATCCCTACAAACCATCTATGGTTTTGTTTTCGCATAGGTGGTCGCATATGGGTTTATTCATTCATTGGTGAACATAAAAATATTTGTTTCTTAATAATATTGTACTATATATATGTGTGTATAGATATATATATTATATATTTCCCCATAGATCACCTATTCAAATTAATAGGTGATCCTTTTTGGGGTAAATTTAATACTAAATAAATACCAATAGCCCTATTGTTATAACTTTCATGACTATAATATGTACTCATGACTAATCAAAACAAATCTTTAAACAAGATTATTTTATACAATTGTTATTGTAATTGCTACAATGAATCTTATCCCTACAAACCATCTATGGTTTTGTTTTCGCAAAGGTGGTCGCATATGGGTTTATTCATTTATTGGTGAACATAAAAATATTTGTTTTCTTAATAATAGTGTACTATATATGTGTGTATAGATATATATATTATATATTTCCCCATAGATCACCTATTCAAATAAATAGGTGATCCTTTTTGGGGTTAATCTATTACTAAATAAATACCAATAGCCCTATTGTTATAACTTTCATGACCATAATATGTACTCATGACTAATCAAAACAAATCTTTAAACAAGATTATTTTATACAATTGTTATTGTAATTGCTAAACACTCTTGACAAATGTGACTCCTCAAAATGTGCTATATACAGAATCTTGTTGAGCTGATAAATTTGTGACACAAAATTCATATTAATTTATTGAACTGCTTCAATAATATTACAGAAATATAATATATATGGTTAATCTGTCATAAGATACACTATGAAATCAATTTCTAACATCTTGAGTGGATGATCTTAACCTTTTACTTTCAAGAAAAGGCTGCACACAATAAAAAAGCTGCAGTTTTTAACTGCCTATGAACTAAGAGATGCCTTGTAAACAGATTTTTTTCTTTTTTTTTCTTCTTAACTGAAGGGTACCTTGATACAATATGTATACTTAAAATACATAAAAACATGTACTATCTGAAATACAAGGTCATAATCACATAGTGTAATTAGCTATTCATTTTCAGTTATGTAACTAAGAACTTGTACAGGTATGGACATTTTTTTTGTGTATGTGTCTTTTTTCCCTCAATCTGTAGGTAGTAAAATTGAGAGGTAAAATATATATTTGCACTGACTTTGTGTTTTTTTTCAAACTCTACCCAGATATTGTGTTATGCTCCTTGTATGCTGAGTGACACACCTATTTATTTAAAACCTATTGATAACATACACAAGTAGTATGCATAAGCTCATTAGCTTGTTGGTGTTTTCATTTTGTTTGCACTTTGTGCTGTATAGTTATATACATGAGCATTAGGCATAAGCACATAGGCTTGTGTTTTTTCTTTGTTCACATGTTGTGTTTCATAGTTACACTGTTTGTATGCCTGTTTGATTGTTTGATCAAAGATATAATGTATTGTGTACATTGTTGTATGTGTATATGTATTTCCAGAAAAATCAATGTGCTATTTGTTACCATATATAACGGCATGGGATCTGAATTTAGTATTATTAAGCTTAACTTTACAAAATGACTAGTGATCTAAAAACTGTCTCTTTAAATCATAAATTTAAGGTACCTTGATATTAAGTGTTATACTAATAATACATAACAATATACTATCTGAGATACAATGCCATAGACACATAGTGTAGTTATTAGTTCTTTTTTAATGAGGTAACTAAGAACTTTTACAGATATGGAAAATTATTGTTTGTGTGTTTGATTTTTTTCCCTCTATCTCTGGGTTGTAATACTGAGAGGTTAAATATAACTTACACCGGCTTTGTGTTCTCAAACTCTACCCAGAAATAATGCTATGCTCTTTGCATACTAAATGACATACTTATTTACAACTTATTGATTACATACAGGAGTATCATTCATAAGCTTATTGGCTTGTGCTTTTTATTCACATGTTAGGTTGTATGATTATATACATGTGTTTTATTCATAACCTCATTGGCTTGTGCTTCTCTCCAAATGGTATGTTGTACAGTTATATGCATGAGTATTATTTATAAGCTCATTGACTAGTGATTTTTTGTTCACATGTAATGTTGTATAGTTATATACATGAGTATCATTCATAAGCTCATTGGCTTGTGTTTTTTGATGTGCACAATTTGTGTTGTATAATTATATACATGAGTATTATGCATAAGCACTTTGGCTTGTGTTTTTGCTCACATGTTGCTTTTTATAGTTGCTCATATGTTTTATTTTATTCTTTTTCTTTCTATGTCTCTATTAGGGACAATTCTTTTATTGAGTTTTCTAATTTCTTTTGTGATTATCTCTTTTTACTTCTTCAAGTCTATGGAATATTTATCTTTTAGTATTCCTAATTTTTGTTTTCTATTTTTGTTTGTATGTACGGACATCTTATGTCCTATAAGAGAAACCAACTGAACACATTTTAAAATAAAAACTTACTGGACAAGCACATACAAATTACGATTCACATCACCCTCCACCTACTTAAATGATTAAATTATGTACTTTAAATGTTAAAGGATTAAACAATAAAGACAAACGAATAAAAATCTTCAAATGGTTAGAAGAAAAAAAATATAGTATATGCCTTTTACAAGAATGTCATTTGACACCTACTTTAGCACAAACCTTAAAAGATGAATGGGACGGAGAAATCTATCTCAGTGGAGAACATACTAATAAACAAGGCATTGCCTTTCTGATAAAAAATAATATAGGGGCCACAGTCGATAACTTTAAGGAAATAATAATTGGCAGACAAGCAAGTATAGATATCAAAATACACGAAACACAAATAACATTAATCAACGTCTACGGCCCTAACATAGACGATTCCACATTTTACGAAACATTACAATCCTTTATAATTAATAACCAAGATAAAAATATTATAATCGGTGGTGATTTCAATACTGTCCTGAACCCATTAATAGATAAAAAGAATGGAAACCTTTATACTCATTATAAAAATAGAAACATTTTAAATAACATAATTGAAAACTACAATATGATAGATATCTGGCGTACAGTATACCCAAACGAGAGCAAATTCACCTGGCACTCAAACACAAAACCAACAATATTTTGTAGATTAGACTATTTTTTAATATCTGAATCTCTTTGCAACATTATTGGCACGTGTAAAATAAACACCAGGATTTATGACTGACCACTCTCTAGTTGAACTTAAACTGCACAATATACAACCTGAAAGAGGCCCAGGATACTTTAAAATTAACAGCAGCATCTTATTAGATACACAATATCAAACACAAATAAAACAGGAAATATTAAATACAGTTCAAAATAATAAAGATGCAAACCCAAACACCTTATGGGAAGTAATAAAAGGAAATATACGTAACACAACAATTAGATACACATCATTTAAACAAAAAGAAACACACAAACTTGAAACTGAAACCATCAAAACCATTGAAACACTTGAAAAACAATTGCATCAAACAAACACAAAAGACACCACCGACATTGAAAATGAAATAACATTAAAAAAACAAATATTAGATGGAATCTATCATACACATCTCAATGGAATAATACTAAGAGCGCGTGTACAGCATGTTGAACACAATGAAAAGAATACAAAATATTTCGCAAACATTGAAAAACGTAGAAGTGAACAAAAAACTATACACAAATTAGTAGTTGATGGCAAAGATATAACAAACAGAACTAAAATACTAGAAGAACAACGTTTATTTTTCGAAACCTTCTATAAACGAAAAAAATGTTGAAAATAACACTCTTTTTAAAAATACACATCACGCTTTAAACCAGGAAGAAAAAGAACTGTGCGACGAACTGCTTAATGAATATGAATGTGGATTAGCCCTTAAAGAAATGCAAAATAACAAAAGCCCAGGATCTGATGGCATCACAATCGAATTTTATAAAATATTCTGGAATGATTTAAAAACACATCTAATTAATTCACTTAACTATTCATTTAACAACGAAAACTTAACTACGCTACAAAAACAAGGTATTATATCACTTATTCCAAAACCTGGAAAAAAACTTAGAATCCTTATCAAACTGGCGCCCGATTAGTTTACTAAACAATGATTCTAAAATTGCAACTAAAAGTATAGCAAACGGAATTTAAAAAAAATTACCATCAATCATTTCAAAATCTCAATCTGGTTTCATAAAAGGACGTTACATTGGTGAAAACGTTCGTCTTATCCAAGAATGTATTAACTATTTCAACAATTCAAATAATCCTGGTCTAATATTCTTTGCAGACTTTGAAAAGGCATTCGATTCGCTTGATCATTCATTTATGTTCTCTTGCTTAGAAAATATGAACTTTGGTGAAAGTCTCATTCAATGGGTCAAACTATTCTATACCGATATTAACAGTATAATCATCAACAATGGCTTCTTTTCAAACAGTTTTAACATCGAACGAGGGGTTCGACAAGGATGTCTACTCTCATCATCGCTTTTTATCATTTGCATCGAGTATCTATCACATCACATCCAATCAAATAAACACATAAAAGGCATATCACTAGAACCTGACGAAAAAATCAAACAATCCCTATTTGCTGACGATGCAACTTATTTTTTAAATAACAATTACGATTCTTTCCATAACCTAATAGAGTCGCTAACCCTTAACGGAATGACATCGGGTCTTAAACTAAACAAAAGTAAATGTACTGTGCTACGAGTAGGTAAATTAAAATAAAGTAAAGTTCAGTATAAAAAAGAAATGAAATTTAATTGGACATCCGATGAAGCCACAACGTTAGGAATAACATTCACAAATAATGAAAAGGATACAGTTCTTAAAAACATAATACCTAAATTACAGAATTTTAAAAACTGCTTAAAATCATGGCATCATCGTAAACTTACACTAATCGGAAAAAAACACAGTATTGAAAACGTTTGCACTTCCTTAATTAATATATGTATTAACAGTTCTCCCAAACCCACCAAATGATGTTATTAACGATATAAAAGCAACAATATTTAATTTCATATGGGACGGTAAGCCTGATAAAATAAAAAGAACTCAGTTAATTCAATCTGTAGAAAATGGAGGTATCCAATTAACGAACATCTTACATGAAATTGCAAACGAAAACATATTTCTGTCTGATGTTCTATCAGCGTGGAGTGATGTCACTCATAACTTAGAGACCCAAACCAGCAGTAAAACAATTTTATGGAACAATAAAGACATAACTTCAAACAATAAGACGTTTTTCTATAAAGACTGGTTTGAACGAAGCATTAAATATGTCGACCAAGTATATGACTACAGAATTAAGGATTTCTACTCTTTTGATAATATATGCTACATATACGGAATACCTTCAAATAATTTTCTGAAGCACTACACACTAATCAAAAGCATACCCATACATATTAAATCTGAAACCAATACAAATAATACACCGTGTACTCAAACAACATTTGTAGAAAACATACTTGGAAGAAAAAACAAAACGAATAAAATATTTTACACACTACAAATTAAAAACCCTACAGAAAATTCCAAAATCCAAAATAAATGGCAAGTCCTTTTTGGAGAAAATGAACTTAATTGGAAACACATATTTATAATGCCATATAAAGCAACTATTGAAAGCACACTGAGAAATTTTCAATATAAATACATCCATAGAATTATAGCTACAAATAAATATCTCTTTAAATGTAAATTATCTAACTCAAATTTGTGTGACTTCTGCAGTGAAAACATTGAAACTATAGAACATCTTTTTTGGGAGTGCAAACATATCCAGCCTATTTGGAATCAATTAATATCTTTTCTTGAACAACATCAACTAAACGTTAAAATCTTTCTTAAATGTAAGTTTCGGAATTAACTTATTGAAATCAATAGACTGTAATAATATTGTGAATTTTATGGTTATATTGATGAAATATTTTATCTTAAACATGATGTACAAAAAACAAGTACCAAATTTTAATTGTTTTGTCCATAGTCTTAAACTAAAAATCCAGATTGAGAAAGAAATAGCCCTCAGCAATGACACATTACAAATCTTTGAACAAAAATGGAATCGGATTAAATTCTCATAATGTTTTGTCCACTTATACATTTCACTCTAATGTTAGTTTATCTCTCTAAAATAGTTTTGTTTATTTTTTTTTATTCTTATTTTTCAATCAGACAAGATCATTGTGAATATACAACAAAACACACAAGTCCAGTATGTTTTCTTCCAACTTTATACAACTCATCATTTTTCATAACTACTCCTCTGTTGTTCTTTTCTATTCCCTCTAAAAAAATATATATATTAGCATATCTTGTATAATATGTCTGAACTATATTGCTTTGTACAATCACTATGTTGTATGATCATTTACATGTTTACATTGTATGTATGATATTGAATAAAAATTAAAAAAAAAATAAAAAAAACTTATTAAGGGATTCGTAGTGATTCGATAATAATAGAATCAAAACGAGATGAACGCGTTTGCTAATGTAAAGCATATCATTGTGATACAATGTATCAGCGATATCAATTTGATTGATGAAAACGACTGTGAAATGTTAAAACTTAAGTGCTTTATTTCACACAATAATTATTTTTAAAAACGATTAATTGTTCGATTGCAATAACACAATCCAAAAGTGACATTTATATTAACATGTCATGTCGAATAGCATTGATATGTTGCATTATGCGTTTCGTTCTTTATTAAAACAGTTGTTCTCAAACGAAATAAAAAGTTTGTATCGTTGGCAATAGTATTCAAATAATAAAACATTGATATTCAACTTATCAAGAGAAAGAGTAATTTCTTGTTGTTTTTCTTTCTTAATATTATTTTTATTAGAACAATGGTGTGCCACGGCACCGGTCTTCTATATTTCAGTAAAAATAACATTTTTGTTATTAGAAACATAGAATATGATTGATTTTACTCGCTTTACCACGATAGTTGTAATGGCAAGAGACGTGTTTTATAAAGACGTTTAAGGACCACTGTCTGTTTTCGACGGCTTAAAGCAGTTTAATTTAACATTGCAAACACTATTCCATATAAATTAACATCAAAGTTATTCTGCATCTATGATGTGTATCAGTTTCTGATCACAAAAGTGTCTACAAAGATTCGCAACCCAATAATAACGAATTAAGACCTTATTTCAACTGCTATACGCATATTATAAAAGTAACTGTCGCTGCAATATTTTATATAATGTTTTAAATATACGCAATTCGTGTTTGTACGCCACACAATAATAGATATAAATGTGTTTATTTTATTTTCTTCATGTTGAAAACATTCTCAAATACCATGTCTAGTAAGCAACACTTTTCAATTTTCTACATATAGAAATATTGCTCAAAATGTAATATAATATTATTCTTATGAATATCATTTATAGATGTTGATTGTTAATTTGCATGAGGGTAATATTAGTTTTACGATGACCATAGACTGCACGTTATAGCCTGAATTAAATCGCATGTATACGCAAAAGATCTAGTGCCCACAAAACCGCACATTATGCTAAGTATTTTTGTGCTGAAATATATGCATCAATTGGCCTGCCTTATACCAAAAGTTTAATGGTTTTTAAACGCAACGCTTGTTTTCACAAAACTTCTGCTTTTCACGTATTACGGAAAACGTAGTTTGTTCCGACAGCAAATAGTTGAACGTCAAGTAATTGATTGCTGACTCAAGTCGTCAGACTCGTTATGCCACCCATTACAGCGCTGCCAATTATCTTTCAACACGAACATGTTTTTAACGTGGCACATCTTCAGCTTCATAATTATTTAGCAAGGTTCTTAGGTGTGAAACATAAAACCAGATGGTGCAAATATAATGATCGTGCTCTTAACACTAGTTATATTTGCACGTAGGGCAAGTCGACCTCGAGTTGAACAGGTTAACGATGCACTTCTATAATAACAAGCTCTTGGTTCAAAGCTGGGACTAGGATTGTGAAGGTTTTAGGATCTACTTTTCAAATAAAGGCGTGGTTCCCAGATTATTTTCTATAAAAAAAGTTGATTATCTATATAACCTTAATATTATTATATATTATTTATACCCATATTTTGAGAACCCAGAGTAACATTTTCGTAACGTAGTCTCAAATCCTGTCAAACACTTCCCATGATAACATACTGCACCGATAAGAATGCCAGATGCATGAGCGAAATCGACTTAAGAGCGCCTTACACTTGACATGCTGCAAATATCCATCCTTCCACTAAATAATTTTAAAGAGGGAAAGTCTTGACTTTACTCGACTCATTCTCTTAAAGCGGGTATGCACGATTTTGTCAAGTATTTATGAATTTATATAAAATGTGTTTAAAAAACTTATTATACATATGTGATGATTTTTGCCGGTACTTTATCCTTTAGGTTCATTATTCTTTGAGTTCTTTCCTATTATTTACACCAAAACGAAAGTACGTTTCCCGCGAACAAGCATTCGACCATTCGGTACGTTCCACGCAAATAGCGTGTGTATTTTGGATTGATCATTGTATTTTTATGTACATAATTTGATGATTTAATAATACAAGTCGGTTATTAAGATGCACAATATGTATTTCATAATATAGCCACAGTATTATACAATTACTGTTTGAAACGGTAGGGTTGTGTTTACATGAAATAGTAGGGTGATGTCTTTAGCAAGCGGGTCACGTGGTATATATATATCAGTATATAAAGCGCTGCTCTTATGGGGAGCGGGCGGTCTGCGTTCGATCGTCGAACAGTTCACAACGTTAAATACGTTGCATTAATTAGAGACCTTATACCATTGAAATCACCCTAGGTGACCCAAGTCAACCCAAGTTGACTCAAGTCACCCCAAGTTGACCCACGTCAACTCAAGTCGACCCAAGTCAACCCAAGTGGATCCAAGTCAACCCAAGTCAACCCGAGTCGACCGTCCTGTTCGATCGTCGAACAGTTCACAACGTTAAATACGTTGCATTAATTAGAGACCTTATACCATTGAAATTATCTGGGACTTTGGATGCCTTTTGAGTAGAAGTGACCCAAGCAACTTTGCGCACTACACCATAGCTTGCTGGGTAGCTTCAATAGAGACTCATACCTTTGTCCGGGTCACAGGTTTTCATTGGTAATATAAGACAGTGCACGTTTCTGGTCTCTTAGGTCAGCCTGAGCAAGGGACATCTCTGTGACTTTGGATACTTTCGAGTGGAGGTGACCCTGGCAACTTTGCGCTAAACATACCATAGCTTGCTGGGTAGCCTAGAGACTCGTATATAAGTCCAGGTCAAAGGTTTCCATTCCAGTTAGTGCACGTGTCAGGTCTCGTAGGTCAGCCTGAGTCTGTCAAGCTACTGATTGTCGCTTGTACAACACTGACCGATTGTCTTTCTTGCATAACGCAGAGGGGGGACATTGATTGTCTTCCTTGCGAAACGCAGAGGGGAGACACTGCAGACTCGTTGCAATAGGTGTAAGACACCCGGGGTGACCCAAGTCACCCAAGACACCCTAGGTGACCCAAGTCAACCCAAGTTGACTCAAATCACCCCAAGTTGACCCACGTCAACTCAAGTCGACCCAAGTCGACCCAAGTCGACCCAAGTCAACCCAAGTCGACCCAAGTCAACCCAAGGGATCAAAGCAATCCAGGTCGCACAGGGCATACGGAACCGGCTTGTATAGAGGCAAATTACATTATTTGTTTATCAAATCACACGGCTAAAGAAAGCCCGAGGAAAAGCCATTATATATATATCCCAAAGGAACGGTAGACACGTTACACATATATTTCAATATACTTTAGTAAATTAAAATAAAAGTTAAGAAAAGCATGTGTCGAAAAATGCGAAATAAGCAATATATTTAATTCAATCTGAAAATGAAAATGTCTGTACAGTCGAATTCACCAGCACGTATATCATGCAAGTACGATGTGAATCTAAATTTTTTTTTACGGATCATTTAAAATTCCTGCAGCTATATCTATTCATACGACACACGAACACCATTTCCGATCCTAATAAAAAGACGAATGCTTCGGTTATTGTAGGAAAATATGTACGAAATATTTTTCGATTCAATCGGCTCGAGGCGCTAATTTGTCTTTGCTGCATTTTATGAAATTCGTCTTCAATGTATAACTTGTATTGCCTATTTTGTATTATTGTAACATATTATTATCCATATATTACAATTTAACACAAATAAAAACGTGCATACACACTTTAAGTTCTGTGTGTGGCACCAGTCCTAGAGCGTACTCTGTGATGAAACTTTCTTTTAAAATTAATTTTAAATGGAGGTAAAAAATCATTTATAATAAAATTGAATATAACAATAAATATATCATATATACACAATGTAGAATATAAAAAATGGACTTTTATGCCATTCGAGATTTTGTATAACTTATTTACTGAATGCATATACATAAATACATCAATTAAAACTTCATCCCTACCAACAATGTTCTTTCATAATGCAAAATTTAATCAAATAACGGGATGCTGCGAATACCGTTTTAAATAAAGTTAAATCTAATTTTCTTTCATTTGTGTGCAGTTTCGTTGTATTGATATTGAAGAAAACTTAAAGGGTAACTACTTTGATGAATAAGTCGTTTCTTTTGGCGTTACAAAAAATATATATCTGTATATCAAAAACAAATAACAGCTCTTTTAATTGAAAAGAGATGTTAATATGTAACAATATATCGAATGTCTCATATGGGGATTTACAACTCATCATCGAAGCTAAAATCGTTCAATATCTAACGAAACTTTTTTTGTATTGGCTGCATCTACTTTGCAGAAGAATAGGTATGAGATACATTAAAACATTGATATAAAAGACTTTCTCTTAATTCAAGGAGAATGGTAAATAGACTTATAATTACAAACCTCCGGCGTTAAATCTAATTCATCCAGTACGATGACCGATACAACCGCCAAGTATGCCTTTTTATATATATGTATATTTATATATATATTAAACACAGCTATAATAAACACATACAGTTTACTAAATCTACATTATATATTTTTGATCATAAACGTTTCCGACTCTCGAAATAGGTCTATACAATTCCATACCCAAGCAGTGCACCTGGACAAAATAACTCTTAATGCATATATTTGAATTTAATCATGATGCCAAATTTGACCCGGATATCATGCATTATTTGATGAAACTAGGTAGACAGCCTATGAAACAATGGAACAAACCTTACACCTCTGTTTTCGTTACAGAGATGTATACTTTTTCTATAGCAACAATAATAGTGATTCACACAATCTGACAGACAGACAGACAGGCAAACAGACACACAGACAGACAGACAGACACACACACAGACAGACAGACAGACAGAACAGACGGACGGACAAACGGACGGACGGACAGACGGACGGACGGACATACGGACAGACAGACAGACAGACAGACAGACCGAAAGACAGACAGACATACAGACAGACATGGTGATTCCAGTTTACCTCTATATACCACGAATCTGGGTCTAATATGTAGGATTAGTGTAATGAATTCAATAAATAAAGGAAATGCATATTACACGTTCCGCTGAGAGTACAGTTTTCTTTAAAGATGCGCGAATCAACATATCGTGTTATTTCAAGATGTTAATTAAAAAATTTAAACATCTGCAAGTATTTTGGTTATTTAAATACATATCAAAAAACGCATATCGCTTGCACACTTGTCGTGCAATTCTAACGAATTGTTCTGATGTTCGTAAAATACCTTGAATCAAACTAACTGTCAATCTGTATAACTATCCAGTTTTATATCAGATATTATATTAATATTAGATGTTTTTAGTACTACAAAAGCTAAATATGAAAACGATATCAATAATATGATCTTCATAACAATATGAGTATCATAAATATTTGTTTATTATAGGGAAATAATATTGAAATCATGAAACATATAATTTTTCAATATAAACAATTTATTGCATTATGTATTATTCTATTTTTCTGCGATATTAGAAGAAAGTGATCCGACGACGGGAAATATTATATTTGTTGGCAGCTGTTTTTTATATAAACAATTGTGAATGTGATGACATATGTTTGTGTGACTGTGACGTCTCATATTTTTATATTAGATACTATAAACGCAGACATCTGAAACTGGCAAATTGAAGGAAACATGTGTGTGATACGATTGAAAATGACCCTACAAGGAGTCAATAAAATGTTCACATGATACATAAGTTTATAATATATTAGTTCACTCCTCTTTATTACAGTTATCGTCTGCATTCTTACAGGAAATACTTTTGACCTTTTCTAAATTCACGTTAAAACCAGGCCACAGATGGTTTATACAAAGCACTTGATTTATTCGTAATAATAAGCATTATGCAGGGTATGACCTTCCACAGACACATTGTGTTATAATAAATAAAGTTCAGTGGCATTTGGAGTTCTCTTTTCATTTTGATCGATATAGACTGAAAGACTTTAATAGTTTGATTGGCCAAAAAGCGCACCGTTTCTAACGGTACACGCAATCATTTAAATCATCGTTTAAAACTAGGAAAGCCCATTACACTTTCTTAAGAGTCGAGCCGAACAATCATGTGTAGATGAGATCGTATGTAAAGTTAACTTATAGAGCCGAAGCAGACAAATGTGCCCAATAACATTTCCCACAAACTTTTTTTATATAAACATCACTCCGATTCGTGATATGAATTGCAAACCTGACAGCTATAATTTTGTTTGTTTCGATAGTTGTATGTTAGTTTTTTACGGAAAGCTAAACTTAAGTTTGGCAAAACGTTTGACATCGGACAACACTATGAATAGTAGTTATTAAAAGCTTAAGGAGAATTACTGGATGTTCGCAATAATAAAATGTATTACAGATGGAATTTACACCTATAATTGTGTTTCGCTAGTTTTTCTAGAAAAGCTACAATTGACCGTTTGGCAAAATGGTTTGACGCCTATAATTGTGCTTCGTTATTGAATGTTAAATTTTCTAGGAAAGCTTCAATTCAGCGTTTGACCAAATGGTTTGACATTGGTCAATAATATGAATTTAAATAATTAAAACCTAAACAGGAATGACTGCATCTTCGCAATAATCAAAGCTTTTGGTGGAATTAATATCAGCGTGGCTTGTTATCTAATTAATATCAGTCTGATTGATATGAAAGTCGACAAAATATTAAAAACTATTACACTTCATGCAGTGTTACAAAATAACGTATTTCCATGAGAGTAAAATATGGTTCTATCACCAAAGTGCATTTCAACATAAACTTGATATGACTTTATTTGATTTTCATGGCATCTACTAAATGAAAAACGGTGGAATATTGGCTTGAATGCTACAATATGTTATATTTTGCTTAAAAACCGACATACACAGTGTTTGTTTTGGTATACCAACTATTAAAACAATTTGGCGGAGTTGCTTTTAATAATGAATCCTTTTTCAAATACGATGTCTATTTTGAAACTATAATCAATGCTCTTCCGATAGAAAGATTGCTCAAAAGTAAAAAATATTAGTTATTCTCATAAATATCCACTATATATAATGAGTATTTATCTCAATGAGCATATGATTAGCCTGAAAATATTCAAACACAATACGTTTGCCCAGAATACGAATTAAACAACTGACGATATTATATTTCAATTATATGTATTATGCAAAAGATGTTTTGTCCAGTAACTCGCTTAGCACACCTGGTATTTTGGTGCTAGCACAGCAAATGTTCGATAATCTTTCAGGCGATGCTTATCTGCTTTTCAAGTGTTTCGGTAAAAAACATAGCTTTCTGCAGCCAGTATATACTTCAATGTCAAGTTAACGATTGCTGGCTATAGAGTTCAGATTCAATATGCTACGAATTAAAAAACTGCCAATTTTCTTTTAACTAACGAAAACATGTTTTAACGTGGCACACCTTCATCTTCATAATAACTGATGTTCCTCGCAATAGTGTATATTTATAAATATAGCGTGCTCTTGGTAGTTATATGTAACGTAAGGAATAGTTGTGGCATCATTGAATATATATAGCATAACTAAATAATTTATTTTTGGAAATTATTAATATAAGTTCAATTATATATAATATAATGGTATACATAAAATAACAGAATGTTGATTAAACTTTTTCCTTAAACATAAGGAAGAAAACGCAAATCTGTTTACATTAAAACGCAGCTAGGTCATTGCAAGAATGTGACTTACGTGTCAAACAAACATTTTCCTTTAGGCATATACATAAAATATGTCAAAATGAGATTAGTTATGAAACTTACGCGTGCCTAGCATCAAGTATATTTCTCCAAATTAAATGTCAAAACATCCTGTCAGCAAGGATCAAAAGGATAAAGTAATTAAGGCTATTTCCGACAACGTTATTTGATCGGTAAAAAAGCGATTAAGTAAATCAACAATTAGCCCGTACGGAGACGAATACTATTGACCAATCAACGGAGAGATACGATAATGTTTGTTCAAACATCATTTACCTAAAATACAAACTGGGAACATTACACGTTAGACAGAGATGCCTATTAAGGGTTTTGCTGGTACCTTGTATTTTACGAAAATTGGAAAACGTTGTGTTAAAACAAAATAAGCCAGAATAAATCGCTATGAAAACAGAAATGGACTCGTTTACGCTTATTAAGTTTCACAGATTATTTTACACAGTCTTTTATGGATGCCGTCGACCTAAGATCGAACCGGAAGTAAAAAAAATACGAGAGGCCATGACGGAAGATAAAAAAAACGCTCAGTTGTTCAACTAAATTATAGCAAGCAAGGGGGGGGGTTCAATATTTATAAAGGTAGAAATATAAAGTAAACGGCGTCATGACAACAAACTTTTTGAGAATTGTTTTGAGGAATATAGAGACGTACAAATCAATCAGAATACTTGAAAATTTTTACATTTTTTCATGCTTTATTAGATTTAAAACAAGAAAATAGCGATATACAAATAATTGAGAATATTTAAAGAATTACATAGTTGTAAACATTATCTGAATAGAGCGCATAAATATCAAAATATATCAAATGATTTGTGTAAACTTATAATAATAGAAATATGGGCGTGTTTTGTTTAGTATTAAAATAAAGAAACTAGAAGTTTCATGAAGTTGATAAAACATAAACTATTAAATTACAACTTAATAAGAATATCCGAGGGATTTGATATTGTTAAAATAAAATAAATATGAATGTACACATAATGAAGAACAGTAATTTCAATTGCGGATATGAATAGGACAGACAAAATATGATAATGTAAATACATGTGTATGTATATCAATCATGATCATAGTGTTTTCGATGAAAGTTTGACTGTGTGATTTCCATGATAATCCAATAAGTTCTAGACTGTCAATTTACACACACTAAGTATTAAAAGCCATACATAGAGCTTTTGTCCGTGTACTACGGACTTCATCAGCAGAATGAATATGTACTGTTGGGAAACGTTAACACCGGTAATTGTCGGGGTGAGCGATGTTAAAGTATGGTCCATGGTGTGCGAGGGTTGGTAGCGGCCCCCGTCCTTGTTTAGCGCCGGTCTTAGTACAGGGATATAAATAGTCTCCTTGACCCCTCTCTCGAACCAAGATGGCTCACGGTCCAGAATCCTAACGTTCTCCTTTGTGATTGCGTGGCCCGGTTTACAGTCATGTATATGCATTGAGACCTCAGATGATGTTGATCTCCGTCTTCTGTGTTCCATGAATCGTGCTTTTAGATTTCTTTCAGTTTCGCCAATATAGTCCATTGACACACTGTTCCTTTGGATGGCCATCACATTTGATATGTCAACATTTGATATTTTATATTTGATAAGTCCGCATATGTCTTTCTTGTCTGTTTTGTCCTTAGGGTGAACTGGCAATTGTCTTAGAGTTTTATGTGGCTTAAAGGATACGCTGATGTTGTGTTGAAGAAAGGCCCGCTTCAACTGTTCTGAGGTGCCTTGAACATATGAAAAAACAATGTTGCCCTTAGACTTCGCTTGCCCTGGTACTCTCTTGCTCTCCGTACTGGACTTGGGTTTGCTGGTATGTTCCCTTCCTTTCTTCTGTGCCCATTCCAGATAGTGACACTTCTTCAAAGCCTGGCTGACATGCTGCATTTCATTATCCAGGTTCTGTTCCTCTGATATCATTGATTTAGCTCCGCCAAAAAAAGTTCTTACTACTGACTGTTTGTGTTCATTCGGATGGTGGGAGTTTAAATCTAGATATTGGTCTGTATGTGTCGGTTTTCTGTAGATAGTGATTTTTAGCTGCCGTCCGGTTTTCTGATTGTATTGGTGTCAAGGAAAGCTAGTGAGCCGTTCTCTTCTTTTTCCATCGTGAACTTGATGTCGGGTCAATGGAGTTGATGTGCTCTGTAAACTCCTCGACATGTTCAACCTTCTGTTTTGTGTGGGTGTCATCGATGTAGCGAAACCACCAGCCTGGTGGGTGTGGGGCTGTGCGGAGTTCCTCAAAATTCTCCATGTATAAGTTGCACACTCATACCCGTAGCCAGGGGGGGCGCGTTGGGTGCGTTTGCACCTAATATTTTCTGACGAGTAAACAAATATTTGAACTATAAGCTGCACCCAACTTTATTCGACGCAAAAACGATTATTTATCTTTCCCATGAATCCAGTGAGTCTTCGTATTTAAGCGTTACAATAATGTTGAATTCAATATGCTACCGACAGGAAAGAGAGAACATTTTAGATTATTATTAACGGAATGTTATGCCAGCTTCCGAAAATGACGGAAATCAAAAGACAACCGTCAACTATTGCCGAAGACTAATGAGTCACTGGTTAAATTTTTTGCATTATACCAAAATTTATAACAATTAATGATTGTACACAGCATTTTGGACAGACTGTCTTGTCTTTTTGTTATATCCCAATACAACCATTTTCGGATCAGCCTAGGGGTTTTAAGAAAACAAATATCAGCCATGCTCAAGCCAGGATATTTTTTTGTTGTTGTATGGCAAGAAAACAAATCATTTCTACAAAGCAATGTAGCTTTTTGTAGTTTACCAACACCTTATGGCTTCTGTTTTGCTCCACATACAGAACTGCCCACAATGTTTTAATGATGTCAAACTTGACACTAGGAAATATGCCATACTCTGAAACAGTTGTTATAATGAATTTAAAACGTTATAACATATATGATCAGGTGGACGTTAACGTTAAATGTTCATTAACTGTGGCGGATCTTAAACATACGGGCAACTTAAGTCCATATTTTTTCTTCAAAGTCCTGTTATACATTAATAAGGGCTTGGAGACGATAGGACCAGTAGTGTGTGGTTAAAGGGTCTTTATGAAGCCTCAATTGTTGTATTCTGAAATTCGTTTGGAAAATGATAACTCATTTGTTAAAATTTATTTCAAAAAATACAAGTAACCAGTTATAACATTTTTATTTCTGTTTAGTATTGATGCGGATTAGAGAGTCCCATTTTTGTTAATCAGTGTTTGTTGCACAAAACACTATTAGCACGTTTAAAGCAATGCTAGGCATCGGGTACTATCCATAGTAAGACAATTGTTTTGAAAAAAGTCAAATTTTCATTTTTAATTTGCTTGATTAAGGAATGGTAGAATTTTGGAATGGTAAAATACACCAATGTAATCAAGATTCCAATAAATAATGATATTGCATACCGTCATTATTGTTGATTTTATATTCTATCAATGTGTTGCTGCATATGTACACAAAGTGTGTGTGCGCATACTAGCTTCGGGTATAAAATAATGTATTTCCATTACTGATGAAAAAGGTGGTAATTGAAAAACGTCAGCGGGGAATACATGTATGTTATATCATATTCATGTCGATCAGTCACTGAATATAGTCAATGAATGTGAATTTTCATATAAAAAATGGTCTATAACTTCAGTCTCTGAATTCAGATAAAAAGCCACCAAAATGCAGGATTTTACTTTAAATTTTCAAAATTTTCTAGAGGGACGACTCCAAACCCCCGATTGCAGGAAGGGGACAACCCCTCCCCCACTTACCGCTTCGCCACTTCGTAGCTCAATATTAATCGTTGATGGGAAAATGCGCACCCCCCTTTTCAAAACTCTACGGGCCTGACACTATCGGCGAAACCGGAGAACCCATAGCGGCGCCATGTATCTGTTGGTAGAAATTACCATCAAACATAAAATATGTGCAATTAAGCCACATACCTAGCAGCTTTTAGACCTGATGTGGAGACATAGCAGTTCTAGTGTTCAGCTCCGGGTCCCAGAGTAGTTTATTATGGATAATATCCAAGACTCTATCTACTGGGACACTGGTAAAAAGTGCACTTACGTAATACTATATTCCCAGCCAGCAAACCGTAGGCCCTATATAGTTTTTATATCGGGCCAATATCGTAAACGATGTTGGGCCGCAATCGGCTTGCCCATCGGCATTTGGTCGGCCCGATATCGGCAAATTATTTATCAGCCCGTCGTCGGGCCGATATCGGCAAAATGGCTTATCGGCCTGCCGTCGGTCCATCGTCGGTATTATGTAACACCCTCAATAATACCACAAATACAGCACTTTGCCACATATATAACAAACAACACTAATTTATCTTATAAACATTTACTTTGAAAAGGCATTATGTCATAATAACATTAAAACAACTATTTTATTTATTCACTTACATTATTATTTTTATTACAATGAAGTTTTTCTTTACCATATTAGATTTATGGTTTATTACAAATTCTACCAAGAAGGCCAATAACCCAAGTGGACAAAGTTTTACATCAGTGTTTACAAATAGAAAACATATGAACACACATATATCATACATTTGCGTTTACAATTTAAATATGGCTTACTAAACTCTTAACCAAATAAAAATCTAAATTATCCTCAGAATGTACTATGGACAAACAATTGAAAGTGGAGTATTACAATTTGATAATGTTAATGACAGTGAAGGATATCAATTGTATTTCATATTTAACATACATTTCAATGCAATCACAGATAAATAGTTTTCTTAAATTATCTGCCATTTCAAAGAGTCTAAATAGAAATACATAGATGAAGAAATGTTACTTATTCTGTACCATAATACTTAAGGGGTAAAACAATATACAGAACATGTATCATAGTATGCTTTATTCCAACTACATGTTTATAAACTGATGTTAACGCCTTATTCTACACTACCTGTTCTATACAATCGTCAGTGGTAAAGCAAAACAATTATATGATAATATCCAATAAATAAAATAATCGCAACCATTCAAATGTAGTCTATTAACGCCACGTTTAGACTGTCTATCCTTAACGAAACAATAAGCAGTCTTGAGGCTTACTACATTGCAGTTCAGAAGATAAGATTAGAACATAGATTATATAACATCCTTCTTGATACAGGTATTTAAGTATAATTGACAGCAAGTATGTTTTTACAGTTTTAAAATCGCAAACAATCCATAAAGTCCACATTGGGTCCCACTTTATAATGTTTAAGTAACAACATTATGTATGCTGTACATAACAAATACAATTACTTTAACAAGAAGATATATATGCGGTACAAAACACATCAAAATACATTAAGTTGATGGTACAAAGGAATAGTGTGAATGAACCTGAAGAGGGATAAATATAACAGCCCAATTTTTTTATTAAAGTAACATTAATACTAAAAATCAACGACAATTTCGTACAATATTTCTTAAAATAAACTTGACCAATTAAAAATAGTGTTCCTTATTGCAATTGCCGAAATTTCAACGCCAGATGTGATCAAGTCAAATAGATGTTTGTAGATACACAATGCTCGTTGTTTTTCCATTTTAATTTCCCGCAATGATATCTAGTCATACCACACATGAACACTTACATGGTGTTCGTGTGGCGTATGAATAGATATATTCGCAGGAAATTCAAATAGAATTAATTGTGGTCTACAAAAATCTATGTAATCATACCACATCTTGCGTTGAAATTGTGGCTATACCTATATGAAACACTGATTGTTTATGTGTTAACTTTATTTGACGAAATACTTTACGAAATTTTCGTTGATTTTGAGTGTTATAGAGACTTTTATAGCCCATTAATCGATGTGATTAGCTGAATAAATGTGTACATATTTGGTCTATGTCTGTAATACAACTGAATATATTAAAAAATAATAATTTTGATCTCAGTTCCATATATACCGGTAATTTACATTCAAGAATAAAATTAAACTCATTTTCGAGTTAACAACAAATAAATATACTTTCTTTGATCTAATGGAATAGACACAGGTCTAGCCATCTACCTGTCTCAATATTTTATCTATATGATAAAATGCATACTTTTGATAAACTTAATCGAAACTTTTTTATATGACAAATATTCAGGTATGGTTGAAATTGAAAAACAGCAATATATTGACACAATGTGCCTTCTTTAGGCAACAACAGGATTAAATACAAAAAGGAACAAAAACAATCCTGCTGAAATATTAAAAATATCAATTTTTAGCAGTTTAAAAGTAACCTATTAAACGTACTGATGTATAAAATGTGTAAAAAGGCGACTGTATGTAACTAAGTATAACACACAGCTTGCATGAAACAGGAATTAAGGACAATTAATTTTAACAAAATGTACATAATTAGTATAAAGATGCACTTTTCACCCACAATCTAATCTAAACTATCTTATTGGAACAATATACAGCCAAAAAGGGCAGGGCTAACTCTGCCATTCACCAAATTTAGCCAAAGACTGCAAGTTGAAACATTTTGTTTAAGAAATTTATATTTGGCTGCATCATTTTCTTCATTAAAACCCATTTGTCATAAAATAGCAAAAGTTACAAGAATGTATAATATATATTGATGCAAATTTGGCTAAAGAAAGGAAAGCCTTGAAGGGCTTTGTTCACAGATTGTCAAAATGACACTATATGGCGTAGACTGATGATGGAAATAAAGTTTAGTTTATGAATAGTGATCATTTGAAATTGATAAAATTATAAAGTATTACACACTCGAAACTAGTGTTACACTCGAAACGATTGAATATGTTGGAATAGCTTGTTTCTGTTAATTCCGTTAAAATTTGTAGAGTAGCTAGTTTAGCTAGTTTCTGATAATTCCTTTAAATTGTGTAACAACAGTACACGTACATCACTTTTATAAATAAAGTATCAAAAGCAGACTTTGTATAGCAGTCCGGATTGCCGAGTGGTAACAGCAATAACTTTTTAATCAATATAATGAAATACAATGGTTCGAGTCCCGATAACGGCAAATGTTGTTCTTAATACTTAACTATTTTAAATTCTTTTCATCTTTTTATATTAATTTAACTCTTTAATATTTAAGAATATATATATAATGAAACAAAGGCAGTCTTATTTTGAGGATGACACAATAAAAGTCATAATTTAAAGTGTATAAGGTAAGATTAAAATTGTAAACCTTATTAGTTGTAACTATTAACACAATTAACAGTCATATAGAAAGTTAACTAATCATCATAATGTTCTTTGGCCATGGCTGATGTCATCGTCGAAGGTTTGGTGCACCCTCCCTCACGGGAGCCACTGGCATTCGAAGCAATGCTTTTATGAAAAACTCCAGGTAACTGTTTGTGTTCAGAAAGACTTGCTCGACGGCTTCTGAAAAAGTACAAGTTTAGGTTTATTACTATATGATCATTTAAATACATATGCTTAATTACCCAAGATTTTTAATTTATAAAAACATGATATTCGCTTACTTTTTCATGGACAAGTATTATTGATAACTTTTCAAATATACAGTGCTATTTAATTTTGATGATCTGTTTTTAAAACCTCAAATATTATGGCAGTCTTATTCATATAGTCACCAGAATAACACATTTTTTTAAATTATCTGCATAAAGTATTGCACTACTGCTGACTAGTACTTTATGCTGTTATAAAATTGTACTTTTTACGTAATACAAATAGCATGTAAACAACCAAAGAAAAAACTTCAGGAATAGTACGTAACCTGGAACTATCGTGTGTGGTCTGTCAGAAGACAACCTTGCCGATTCCCCACGGCACTAGAAATTTGGGTTGGCTGTTGAGGGCTGGGTCTTGTCAACAATAGTGGTGAATATTTCAATGAAACAACGAAACACAAATATTCTTAATTCGTACAGATAAATTTAAACTGTATACACATCCAATTTTAAGTGAGTGTACAAGTAGTCCATAAAAACGGACTGCCAGAGCCTTTGATAATTTTTGCTATGGCAGCTCTGGCAGTCCATATACACCCCTTCATAAACATGGGTGCAGTACAGCGCAGAGAATCCGTGCGCTTCACTTAACTGACGTCGTTCGAGACAAATTGAGGAAAATAACGAATAAACTTCATAAACATGTTAAATTTATCTGAATGGCAACCTACAAATGTTATCCTTTGCATGCACCCTATAAAAACACGACGATGTTTCAACACACTTTCCTCGCTGACATTTTTTTTGTTTAAATTTGAAACAGTGTTTTCTGTATCGAATAACACATCGTTATCGACTTTGTAGGCTCCAACACATAACCCGACGTGCAAAATATTGGTGTACTGCGACCTAACCAATATTGGGTCAATTGTCCAATTTGGCGGATACAGAGTACGAAAGCAAAACTAAGTCAATAAAAAGCAATTATTTATTGTTTTAATGGTATCATTCGTATGAGTTTGTGGTTCAGACAGGTAAACGTTGATAAGATCTTGCAGTTTCAGTGTTCCTTAACCATTGCATTGTTGATTAAATTTTGCACCCATGGGCAAGAGCCGGCGCATTGCAACTATCAGCTAACCTTTGGGTTATAAAGCTGAGAGTTGAATTATTGCAACTAAGTGTACAAGTAACAAAAACAGCAAAGTATGAACGCGCGGTAAAAACTACCTCGCGAATATATATTACGAAACGATAATTCAAATTCTTCATGTACCATCACGTTATTTACGAACAAATCTACATGTGCGTGAAAAATTAAAGTTAATTATATATTATAATCAATAAATACTCACTCAAACTTTAATGAAGATCTTCGAAACAAAACGCAAGACGCAATGTTTGTGTTCGAACGTCTCATTTAACTTGGCCGCCAGAAAAATTTCCTTAACCGAACGAAATTATCATTTTTGAACGAAAACATTTACAACCACAACGGTCCGTTGTCGGCTCGCTATCGGCAAAAACAAGCACAAGTTGCATATTAATAATTGACCATATTTATGTTTTATGGTACGAATATATGTATTTTGTAATCTTTCATTAAACACGTTGCCGGTAAAATGACTTTTTTGGTAGTTACATATATCGGGCGGCAAAACGGATTAACATCGGATAGACATCGTGCCGATTTGCCGATATACCGTTTTGCTACCGATATCTATCCGATAGTGGTGTGTTGGCTGGGTTAAAACTTCATCCTGTTTGCTTTTGATGAATGTTGAGAAATCTTTGGAGTTCTTCACAAAGTGTTCTTTGATCATCGTGGTTTTTGCGAATATATGTGGGTATCGGTAGTTTGAACTTTTATACATTAATTGAATGTGATGTGTAATTTGAAGTCAGAATATAAAGAGCTATATCGCGTGCAGTTAAAATATACTTGAATGTGCACATTAAATGTATAATATAGATGCCCTATAGTAATGTATACACGAGTCTGAGAGTAATCGGCGACCCTATATTTACGGTTACTTAGACGATACATTCTTTCCGTAAGCTTAGCTTAATATACCCTTCAATTTACGCATAGTTGAAGAATGCTAATTGCATCAGATTTATGGGAGAAGTTCATGTAGAGAAAAAGACCTGAATTAGAGATGTGCTGATAAAGGTTCTGATATTATGAATTCATATACATACATATATACATATATTTATTGATTTATTTATGAATGTTTTTATTTATTTATGTATTTATTTATGTATTTTTTTGTTTATTTATATAGTGGTAACTATGAGGCTTATGAAATTAGCGAATACATGTCTAAAATTTCCTACGTACGTACGTACGTACGTAAATGTCACACTGTCAAGTTGTAATATTCCTTGTTCTAGGAAGGGTGTCGATGTAGATTGATGTATATAAAGTTGTATTTTCTAAGAAGCTCTTGTATGCTGTCATGACGCTATATAAACAGGGATGAGTATATCTTTATTCCATCATTTTGCATAACTGATACATTGACAAAAATGTATCAACACAACGCAAATGAAAGGGCGATATTTCAAGACTACGCAAATGAAGATCGAAATCGCGACACAACGCCTTCCAAAACGAATTAAGACCATACCATGCGAATAGCATGTGGACATCAATGTGTTTTACTCTCAAAGTAAACACATGGTTCTTTTTGCAAGAAAAAAACCAAACGCCAGAAGATTTCGAAGCAAAAAAAGTGACGCAACGCCGGACAAAATACTTGTGACGCTTAAAACTATACAGTTAGATGCAGTGGATCGAGATGCGTAGATAACGCATCCGAACTCAACTATATCTTCGGCACTAAAGACATCGTGGAAAATAACTGCTATAGTAAAAACATTGTAAGCATTATGGCCAATACGACCAGACTGTCTTGGCACCTGCTGGAGACTCCAAGACAGTTTAAGACGGTGCCAAGACCGCCTGAGTACCAGCAGAAGACTCCAGGACAGTCTAAGACGGCGCCAGACAGTCTCCACGACCGTCAAGGCACCTGCAGGAGACTCCCAAACAGTCTGTGACGGTGCCAATACCGTCTGGGAACCTACAAGAGACTCAAAGACAGTCTGCGACGGTGCAAGACAGTTTCCCAGAACGTCTGTAACATGTAGAACACTCCCGGACAGTCTACGACGGTGCAAGACAGTCTCCCAGACCGTCTGCGCACCTGCAAGAGACCCCATAACAGTCTGAACCGGTGCTAGACAGTTTCCCAGACCGTCTTGGCACCTGCAAGAGACTCCCAGACAGTCTGCGACGATGTCAAGACCTTCTGGGCGCCTGCAAGAGACTCCTAGACAGTCTACGGACTGTGCCAGACAGTCTCCCACACCGTCTGGGCATCTGCAGGAGACTCCCATACAGTATATGACGGTGCAAAGACAAACTAGGCACCAGCAGGAGACTCCTTCACAGTCTACAACTGAGCAAGACAGTCTCCCAGACTGTCTGAGAACCTGAAGCAGATTCCCAGATAGTCAACGAAGGTGCCAAGACCGTCTTTCTATTTTTTAACCGTTGGGAACAAGCAGAAGGCTCCCCGATAGTCTACGACGGTGCCAGACAGTTTCTAATACCGTTTTGGCACCTGCAGGAAACTCCCAGACAGTCTACGACGGTGCCACGACCGTATAGGCACCTGCAAGAGACTCCTAGTGTCTGACGGTGCCAGACAGTCTCCGAGACCGTCTGGACACATGAAGGAGACTCCCAAACAGTCTTCAACGGTGCCAAGACCTCCTGGGCACCTGCAGGAGACTGCCAGACAGTATAATACGGTGTCAGAACCGTCTTGGCACCTGCAGGGACTTAGAGACATTCTACGACGGTGCCAGACAATCTCCCAGACCGTCTGGAAACCTGCAGGAGACTCCCAGTCAGTATAAGACGGTGCCATGACCGTTTGGGCACCTGCAGGAGACTCCCAGTCACAGACGGTGACAGACAGTCTCCGATACCGGTTGGGCATCTGCAGGAGACTCCCAGTCAGTCACCGACGGTGCCAGAAAATCACCCAGACCATATGGGCATCTTCAGGACACTTCCAAACAGTCTACGACGGTGCCACAACAGTTTGGCATCTGCAGCACACTCCCAGACAGTCTACGACGGTGCTAGACAATCTCACAGTCAGTCTTGGCGCCTGCAGGGGACTCCCAGCAATTCTTAGACGGTGCCAGACAGTGCCAACACCGTATGGGCACCTACAGGAGACTCCACGACAGTCTGCGACGGTGTCAAGACTGTCTGGGCACCTGAAGAAGACTCCCAGGCCGTCTCAAATAATTTTAATTATAGCTACAATTTCCTGCTACATATATCTATATATATATATATAGAAGACCCCATCTATTCCGTATGGTTACTTAAAACTTACTCATATTCGCTGGGAGAAGGGATTGAATCCGGGTCACCGAGTTGAAAACGAGTTTATCAACCACAGCCCTTATACGAATTTTAATTTATCACTCCAAATCCTACATTAAATCTGCTATTTAGCAGTCACAGTTGTTGTAGCGGTCATATATAATTCATTGTCACACGAAATCCTTTATCTAAATGTCGTCTTCCACAAAACCTCACTAGCTTAATACCGCTAAAGGTCTGGGAAGAGTCATAGCTCTTGATCAGTGATTGCATTAAATGAAAACTAACACAGTTATTTAAATACATAGAATAGATACAGCTATATGAACTTGTTGCATGAGAACTTCAGTTTTCAATTTCTAAGTAAAACAAAAGCACAACGCTGCTTGATTGCAGGTAAGATAAATGGTCAATAATCTCAAACCAAACAATGACCCCAAACACATGAATTGCAGATTAAGTTGAATGCTCATACCTTTATTGGAAACGTACTTGTTTACGTAAACCTTATCGATAACATTACGCTGAAGCCGAGGAACATGAAGTAGTACAGTTAAAATTATTCGACGAATGTCCGAGTTTAAGTTATGCTTTCACTGAATATAATTACACAGATAAATATCGTTAAATCATAAACTTTATTGTCTTCTGACAAAATTATCAAACAAAACTTAAAAAGCACATTATGACTCCGTCATTTAAACCTTAATCGAATCCATAATGGCAGTTAAAAACGGTTAAGAATAAAATAGATATATTTAACACGGCTATAATAAACTACTTAGCCACATTCTTAAAGAAATCGAAGCTCATGTAATAATGGATGACTGTACTTTCCAGTGCCACTCCAGACGCGGTAATGATGTATTGTAATTTGCTCCGTCTATCTAGACAAGAACACATTTCCATACATTTGTAAAACCATCAACGATATATTGAAATATATACGTTTAAGCAAGTCAAGAGAAAACGTATATATTTTAAAATCAAAGAATACGTACTAAGTTTTAAGTAATTTCATCTTTGTTAAGGTAGAGCGATACTTAAGAATAAAATGCACAAATTAACAAGAGATGTGTTCGTCAGAAACACAATGCCCCCTATTGCACCGCTTTAAATAAAAAAATAAAAAATTTGACCTTTCACCTTGAAGGATGACCTAGACCTTGAACTTCCACCACTCAAAATGTGCAGCTTCATGAGAACGCCGCTTTGAAATTTTTGTTGACCTTTGACCTTGAAGGATGACCTTGACTTTGAACTTCCACCACTCAAAATGTGCTGCTTCATGAGATACACATGCATGCCAAATATCAAGTTGCTATCTTCAATATTAAAAAAGTTATGACCATTAAAGTTTTCGGACGGACAGACGAACTGACTGACGGACAGTTCAACTGCTATATGCCACCCTACTGGGGGCATAAAAAGTTTACAATATTTCTCTTTTAGCCAATAATACACCAATGCTTATCGTTTTTTGTTATCTTATCACACATGCAATTCTTAATTTAATTTTATGTTCGGTTTTGTACGTTCTACACGCTTATTTATAACAAATGTAACCAAACCAACGGTGGCCATGATATATACTAGTATGCCACACAAATATACAGGCCATGCGACAAACTGAACGGCATTTATTTATTGATTTTGTTATTAAAATAAATACTACAGAGTACAAACTTGTATAAACATCTTTGCAAATATTATCTTAACATACACACTTGTCTATTTCTACAAAACAACACATAATCATCTGAACGTACCTCCTTCATAGAGTATAAACAATAACGTCAGCAAGCTACCATTTTTTAGCAGATCATCAAATACCTCACGCAAATATGGCCATATCTTTCTGCGTTATTTTGATACTATAGAGGTTGCCATGTGTAATAATCATGCGTATGGTCTTAATTGCTTCAACTATTTCTGAACATATATGTTCTAGGCAAGTCAGCAATAATGCAACAGATTAAAGGTTCTATGCTTCCGTTGCAGTCGTGCCAACGTTTTCCGGTACGTTCACAGTAGAGACGTCAGAGGGGAGCACGTCGTAGCCGAGTTTCTTCATGTCCTTCATGATCACGTTGAAGGAAATATTGACGAATCCTTGAGATCTGACTCTTGTTACTGAAAGGTTACCACAAATTTAGATAAGCATGCATATAAATACTGTATATAATTCAATTAGATTAAAATATTATTGATTAAGGGATTTCAATGTTGAACAATCATGGAAAATTAGTGTTTGTAGTGTATTTTATACAAAATGTTTTGGTAAACAGGGCTTCCGAAACTGTGCAACAAGTTTTGACCATAATGATTTAGATTATTCTACAAAGATAAGAAAATAATTGGTTATTTATTAGATATGTGTTTGAATATACTTAACAAAGAAAAAAATGATAACGTTAAATGTAGACGGATGGAAGTCCGTTTCTGATAAACATGTAATTCAGCTTGAGAAACATGTTAACAATCTGTCTATCACATAATATGCTTGACAAATTTCGGGTAGATACATCGTTATTTGATAGTTTAATACATGTATATTTTAAAGGAGGACCATATTTATTTGAATGCTTATATATTTAAAACCTACCTGTCCCTTAATTTTTTTAATCGAATTCAACTACTTAAGACAACAGGGCTATAAATAGGATAATAAGAGATTTGCGCTCACGTTTGCGTATTCATGTGTACAATTTCTGTCTGCATAGGTACATTTTGTACGCTTTAGACGTACTCTGTTTTGTGACTAAATCTGGGTCAAGCCTGAGCTTTTGATAGCCCTAAAATTGGTTTAAAACCAAAATGTTTTACATAGACGGTTCCAAGGCGGTGATCCCATTTGTAATCATTTCTTGTATACAGTTAGTGTTCTGTTATTAAAGTATTTGATAAGAACATAAATTCTTCTCCTGATGTAGTTTCTCGAGTTTCAATGTTTGCTATATTGTTGCATTTATTAATAAACAATTAAGAACTTTACTATGTTGTATAAAAAAGCTTATAGTATGAATATTTATTAAGACTGTAAGTCAACCAAGGAAATATATCGTGCTCAGATAAGACAAGAACAATCAGTGTTCACCTTTAAATTTCATACGGTTAAATGGGATTTTTCCAGACACTAACATTAGTGCACTTACTCTCCTCTACAAGCCAGAAATGCGATGCAGATCTTATTTCTTACCCTCTCTACCCTCTCCTCGAGCAATTACTCTTGCATCTACGTATTCAGGTCTTCTGCTAAGGAACCACGATGTGAACTTCTGAAGCAACGAGGAGGACTCCGGCACAAACATGGGAATCTTCAGTTTGTGTCTGAAAATGTATACAGTGGGAAATCAAAGAATTGGAATGTCAGTAACTATATGCGTGCGATGATCAACACAAAAATTGGCATCTTAAGCTTGTGTCTGAAAATAGGTGATATGGTATATACAGACTTTGGAATTTTCATCATTAATAAACAAAAAGATACTATTGGAATTACAAGCATCGTTGGCATCGTTCTTTTGTGTCACAATATACAAACAGTATGCATGAAATTAAGCCATATTAATCAAATTATATTACATCAAAGTAATAATTCAAGTTATTATAACAACCTACTACCCTAAAACTTATAAAGTCATCACTATGGTAAATCTATAGTATCACTACCAATTGAATTTCACTCCAGCATTTTATATATTCAAGAAATAATATCACAAGCACATTTTATACAAAATAAAAAACATAAAATATGTTTGGGGTCGGGTCGGAGGGTAAATATGTAAATACCCATGGAGATTCAAGTTTTAAAATTTAAATTAATTTATTTTTGTAACATGTTTTAGTGTATTCACTATTCGACTGTTTGTCAAGTTAGTAAGTATAGAATTTAATTATGAATGAAATATTGAACAGCATGTTACTATTTATATAAACACAACGTTGATGAAAGTAATCAGAAATTGTAAGCATTGTATGTCAAGAATGTCATTATTTAAACACCATTTACTAAGAAAAGCAATAAACTTTAAAGAAAACATAACTTGCTACAAAAAAATTATGCTTCTATTTCTTTGAGGGGAGAAGCCAATATATTATTAACAATTAGCTCTAACTGCCATTTCAACTTTGAAGTCGGTCTATTTTAATTTACAAGATTCTGTTTAAAACGTGGTCATTTTTGGACTTGGATTAACAAATAAAATCAACGGTATTATTGCAAGCATCACTACTATTTATTTATGAATATAAAGAAAAAAAAGAATACTTAAAATGATACAAAATATAAATTTAGTGCACTTGTTTAATTTATATACACTTTTAAACATATAAACATATATAATCTACTTTGTAACTAGCAACGCAAACTGGTTAAGTTCGAACAATTTTTTTCTTGTACCCATTTGTGCAAAAGAACATATAGAGTGTTGTTCCAGATATTTGTAATGTACTTCAAAGCACTTGGTCTCCATAACAATCATCTCGATAATGACACAATTACATTTAATTTCAGTCTTGAAATGTCACGTACAAAACAAGTTGAGTCAAATTGATGCCTTTTCTACATTATATCGACATTCATCAATAGCAATTACATAATAATACACCCATTAGACATTTATCTTTAATATAACATGATGGTCATAACTCATAAGCCCTATATTGCTCACCTCATATCCAAATGAACTGATATGAACCAAGCTGGTATATTTTCTCTATTTAGCAATATAAAGAAAACTTTAATCCCTCCGTAGAAGCTATTTGCTTAATTCTCAGAACTTTTTACTAATTCGACCCAATTATCACTAGAAGAAATGTTCTGAAGTTTTGTGATGATTGGGAAAAAAATGTGACTTCTATAGGATTCATAAGGTTTCTCTATAGCCAAATAAGCAAAACTGTACTGCAAACTTGCAGCCATGTTTTTGAATGGACTGGACAAATTTTCAAACTCTGCAAAGATATCATAAGATATATGTTCCGAACATGTTATATGAGCATTGACAAAAAAGTCTTGGGGATGGTCATATCATTCAATGGAACAGAACTAATTTCAATCTAGGCTGCGTTATCATACAAACCAATGTTCTGAGCAAATTTCATGATGATTAGGCAAAAGATGTGACTTCCAGAGTGTTCCTAAGGTTTTACAATAGCCTTTAAAGGAAGACTTCCCTGCCCCCCTCCCACCCCAGTAGCCATGTTTTTCAATGGAATGGAACTATTTTCAACCTTGGCTGAGATATTAATAGCTTAAATGCACATGACCCTAATTAGAACGCAGCTGAAATATAATGGTAACTAATATTTTGACCAAGTATCACGAAGATTGAGCAGTAAATGTAGCACTATGTTTCCAAGATAAATATTAATGATAGAAGATTCATGATTCACAATGAATAACAGAAAAAAAGGTGATCCCAGGGTGATCAGAATACCTCATCATGAACACCTTGTGCTCAGGTTAGCTTAATAAAAGACAAAGTTACTATTACCTTAGTTGTCGAAGACAGTACAAGATATATGGATTAAATATTTTATGATTTTATTGACTGTTAACGGGCACTTAAATGTTTATTTAATTATGACAAATTATGAAACGAAAATACTTCTTTGATAGCTTAACCCTATCTTTAGACAGCTTGATATAAATGCATTAAAAGGGCATGTCGTGTGTTATGCCTTCTCAAAATTTAACCACTAAATGAGTTTAATTACACATATTACATTCAATTTAAACCACACTAAATCTTTTAGGCTAATGCTGTATGTTTCACTTGAATGTATGTAATTTTTTTGGAATGTTACCATGTAAGAGGCATACAAATATATATATATATAAATCTTCCCAGATCTCACCTTTACACCAAAGACCTGCTCAATCATCCCAGATCAAAATGTAAAATTTGCATATTACACACTTTATTGATAGCTTTATGGACCAACACATGCCTCAGTTTATAGTGAGACATAGCAAGATGTGTACACTTACAAGCTTTATGGACCAACACATGCCTCAGTTTATAGTGAGACATAGCATGTTGTGTACACTGACAAGCTTGATGGACCAACACATGCCTCAGTTTATAGTGAGACATAGCATGTTGTGTACACTTACTTTCCTGGTGTGATGGGTATATGACACACGCCATATCCCCTGGATACCTCAGTGCCCCAGAAGTCTGAACCATAGCAGTGGACCACCAGCTGAGGCCCTGCGATGAACAATTTAAATAAGGTTTCATACCAAATACAAGAGCTGCAACATACAAACATGGGTCATTTGCCTTATGCGGCCATGCAGTCTGGTCAAGAGCTACGCTGTCCACTATAAAGTCACTTAAAGGTTTGTGGTCTCATTGAGTAGGCAAAGTTGCTCTGGACCAGAATGTGCAGGTGTGCAGGCTGGTCTGGAGCCTTGCTGATCAGATATGGCATAAGACCCATTTTTGCATAATGCGGGTCATATATTTTATATGCATAATTATACAAGTAATAGGTTAAAAACAAAAAAATCAGTATTTGGAGACTATTTGTTTTAAGAAATGAAAGAATAAATAAAATATTTTGCTCAACATCTTTTTAACACATTACGATTGTAGTACATAGACAAGGAAGAAAACAAAAGTTTTAAGTGACTATGTTTAGTATCTGGAAAAAAACTGTTACAGACTTTCACAACAAAACAGTACTTAAAGTTAATGCTCCATCATTCTAACAGCTGTATTGAAATCTTCAAAAGCCATGCACTTAAGCCTATCACAAGAAAAGACTTAAAAACATAAAATGACAAAGAAATAAGGCAATAACTCCAATGACACAGGCATAAGGCCATAACTCAATGACACAGGAATAAGGCCATAACTCCAATGACACAGGAATAAGGCAATAACTCAAATGTCGTGGGAATAAGGCAACAGCTCCAATAACATGGGAATAAGGCAATAACTCTAGTGACACAGGAGTAAGGCAATAACTCAAATGACACAGGAATAACGAAATATAATTCCAATGACACAGGAATAAGGCAATCACTCCAATGACTCAGGAATAAGAAAATTACTCAAATTACATAGGAGTACGAAAATAACTCCAATGACAAAGGAATAAGGAAATAACTCCAATGACACAAGAACAAGACAATAACTCCAAAGACAGAGCACTAAGGCAATGACTCCAATGACGCAGGAATAGGGCAATAACTCCAATGACACAGGACTAAGGCAATCACTCCAGTGACACAGGAATATGGCAATAACTCCAATGATACAGAAAAAACACAATGACTCCAAAAGTATGAAAAGCACAGTAATAGGTCATATGTACTTCTTTGTTTTTTCTCAATAAGATCTGTCTACCAATTATGTTTAAAGTATAGAGCTTTCATTCAGTTTTATGCAAAATTATGTTTGAAAATTAACAAAGGGCAACCAAGCCAAAAATATGTGGTGCTGCTTTGCATTACAATAAGATTTAATGAAATCTATCACCGATGAAGTTTCAATTTGAGAGCTTAACTAGTATTATAGTTGCTCTGGAAAAAAGTTGAGCAAGAATATAAACAATGGGAAATAACAGTATGTATGTAATGCAAAGAACGATTCTTGTTCTGTGCATTCCAGCCTCAATGAGACCTTTCTAACTATGAAGCTTCTGGTTGAAAGAATTCATAGTCTTTGAATTATGCACCTGACAAACATTTAGAACATGTGTGAATACATACAAGAAAAATAATTCAAAATGCATCATGAAAGATAAAGATTGTAAGTGAACTTCCCAACATCCCAACAAAGAGATCCATCTATGAGATTTCATGTTGATAGAATATAGTGTAACAGGTCTGTACATATTAACCCTATGTCCTCTAGATAGGCTACATGTACAAAAATAGCTGTGGTAAACATATTATTTACATAAATTCCATTAAGATGATTCTTTGCAAATGCCTCATTAGGTGAGCAAGCCAAACCATGAAAGAGTACAAACACAATGTCTACTTCAAGTGTACGAGGAATAATCATTTATGTTAACCTACAGCCATGGGGATTTGTGCTCTTGAAGGTTACATCTATTGGAAAATTCCACACTATCTGTTGACGATCATCCTGGCTTTTCTTCGCAACCTGAGAAATTCCTTCTTCCAACCCCTGTTAAAAAAGATTTCAGCATTAAATAACCTCATCCCGATACATATTTAGAAGAAGGAAATAAGCATGTCTAGTAAAACTGAATACGTCTGAAACAAATCAATGCTCCATACAAAGTTTAAAGTAGATTTAACAAGACTCACTCGGAAAAGGAGTAGCTTTAATGTACATTCGAAATTATTTAGTACAAAGTAAATTTTATTTTGTAGGTGCATGTGCACTGATTGTCTTATAATATTTCAGTCTTTATGCAATTTTACACAAGTACATAGTTGCCTATTTGGGCAGTCCTGATAACAAGAAGCCCAAAAGCATTAAGGCGCTAACCTGGGACCCAAAGGAACTTCATCGTTCTGTGCTAGAAATATTTAACTAGAGCCATATAAGGATCAAACATTAACTGGTTATTCTTCTTGGCTTCAGCCAAGTTGGTTATTATCAATAATGGAGGTGTCATGTGCTTTTCTGAATGTGATTTATTTTAGAATAAGCTTTATCTGGTGTCCAATAAATTTAAATATACAGTACTTCTGCTGAAAACATTAAAAGATAACCATACATATTTATAAGTTAAGAAAAATGTACATACCGAAGTAACTAACCAATCTTGTCCATAGTGAAGGTTATAGCGAAGGTATATTTCATCAAATTCTGGAAACTGAAATACAAAGTCACACTTTTATAAGTATTGCAAACATTTATTATCGCATGCTCTACAGTATCAACAGAGCCATCAAATTTGATAATAATACAAAATGAAAGGAGCCAATAATATTGTTTATATCCTTGTGATCACTTTCATTGTAAACAAACAGAATGAGGACAAGCCAACAACCAACTGATGACAGGATGCGCTGCAGAATTGTATATTATTTCAACTGGAAGAAATTATTCAACAGAAAATTTTTGTAAGACAAAGGTTTTCATCAAAACAAAAGAGGGTATCTCAAATGCACGAACAGCCATATCTGACACCTTCTGAATTGTTTCTCATAAATCTTAAGATAAGAATAATAAATGTCTGATCCTCACAATCACTGTCTGATGATTGAACAGTGCCAAGAAAGCCTGTTTTGAAAAAATATGTGCGACCCTGCACTATTTGGAATTTTGATCTCACCCCTGGGTCAAAAGTTATGGGGGTTGGGGTGGGGCCGGGTCAGAGATTTTCACTCATTTTTTTAGGTTATTTTGCATTAACTTCTTCATTTCTGCACGGATTCACTTCAAATTGATACTGAACATCTCTTGTGACAATACGGTCAATCTCAACTATGCATGGGCCCATTACCAACCCTGGGGCGCCAAGGCCACATAGGCCACACCCACCCAAAATTGCCTTTTACTATGATTTCTTCATTTCTACACCGATTCACTTCTAATTGATACTAAACTTCTCTTATGACAATACGGTCAATCTCAACTATGCATGGCCCCATTACCAACCCTGGGGCACCCCGCCCACATAGGCCACACCCACTCTAAATTGCCTTTTCCTATAACTTCTTCATTTCTACACCGATTCATTTCTAATTGATACTGAACTTCTTTTATGACAATATGGTCAATCTCAACTATGCATGTCCCCATTACCAACCCTGGTACCCCCCATTTCTAGTTTATTAAGCAGTTAACAGCATCTATTACACTAAAAATCAATGATAATTTCAGTGTCTTCCAGGGAGTAGTTATAATTTTGGGAAGACGCATGCTTGACATCTTGTCAGTGCTAGATTATTGGAATTCAATTAGATTTTTACTGCAAATCTTTGGCATAAATTGTTTTTTGTTTCCAGACTTTATCTTCAATTTTTTTATTGTAATGTATTATAAAATGTTATATATATATAAACATTCAAGAATTGAAAAAAAAATGTAATGTCTTTTTGAAAATTTGTTATATAAATGCATTTCACAGTGATATATTTTCTTTACTTTTAAATAATAGTCAATTATTTAAGTGCAAACCTCTTCCATGCAAATGTTAAATACACGCTTCGCATTTCTCTACCCTACATTGCCATATACATTTGTATTAAGAATTTTTAACAATGAATTCATAAACAGACAAGTCAAAGACTCAATGATCATTTAGAGTCCTTTCAATTTATCATAAGCAGTTTATTTATCCAAAAAATAAATAAGCAAATGTAATTACCAATCAAACTATTAGAAATTAATCTGTTTTAATGATTTATTTGGAAATAAGGCGTTTTTCATACATTATATTTTTTACAAAAAAAATGCTCATCTGGAGCACTGCATCTTGTGAACAAAATAAACAAGCGTCACAAATTGTCACAAAACCAGATTTTCAATTTGGAAAAAAAATCTGAATGGAACACAGACAGTTGTTAGATGCAGGTGTGGCAAGGTCTGCAAAAACCTCAGAGGCCTATGAGTCCACCAAGCCAGAACTGCGTGTGGTCGAAGAACTGAACAGCAACAGCGCACAGGTTCGATCCCTGGTGAGACGCAGGAGGCTCCTAGTCAGGATACAACCCATAGTACTGGGGACCTCTCCGCTGCTGAACAGCTCATCGCCCCAGCAAGGAGTGCTACTTCGACACTACCCGGCGAGATGAAGGATGAAGATGACCCGCTTCTGGAATTACTAAGAGCACAAGAACTAACTGAGCAAACACAAGACCTGCCACAGCCCAAAGCCAATCAGGCCCCCGTGGAACAATGACAACCAATTGACTGGCCGAAGACCACCGACAAACGAGCCTGGAACGACTTAGACAAGGAGCTAGATGCCAAACTGACATCCACCATGCAAGGACCAGTAGATAGGAAGTTAAAGTGCATGACAACTCTAGTGTACACGGTGGCTAAGAAGCGATTTGGCACCATGAAAACACGTGGACCAAAGCCCCAGCAGACACCCAACAGGAGACAGAGTCGCATGAAACAAATAAGAGGAGAGCTGAAGAGCCTCAACAAGGCATACAAGAAGGCAAGTCAAGAAGAGAGATTGGGCCTCCAGGAGCTACGAAACATTTTGAGGAGAGAATAGACTTTAAGGAAGGCTGAGAATGCGAGAATGGCGAGACGAAGAAGGGCTTGAAGGAGAGCGGAGTTTGTATCTAACCCATACAAATTTTCCAAACAACTTCTGGACAAAGGAAGGTCAGGCCAATTAGAAACCAGCATGGCAGACATTGAGGAACACCTCAGACAGGTCCACTCAGATCCAGACAGGGAAATACCACTCGGCCATTGCCAAAGACTAGAACCCGTGGCACCCCCAACACCCCCACTGGAATGTAAAGAGCCCTAGCTCTTAGAGGTGAAAGAAGTTGTGAGGAAAGCGAGATTGAGATTAGCCCCAGGACCAAACAAGATACCATACAAGGTCCACAAGATGTGCCCTCTCCTGCTGCTAGACTATGGAACCTACTTAAGGTGATCTGGAGGGAGGGGATAATACCTGATGAGTGGCTACATGCTGAAGGTAAATTTACCCCAAAGGAGAAGAACTCCAAACACATCAGCCAGTTCAGAACAATATCTTTGCTCAACGTGGAAGGCAAGATATTCTTCGCCATCTTAGCCAGAAGACTGACAACCTACCTTACAACAAATGGGTACATAGATACGGCAGTTCAAAAGGGTGGAGTGCCAGACTTCTCAGGGTGTGTGGAGCATACCAGTGCAATCAGCCAGCTCATTAGAGAAGCAAAGTTGAACAAAGCAGACCTGACTGTAGTATGGCTAGACCTTGCAAACGCCTACGGATCTATTCCACATAGGCTCATAGAAGCAGCCCTCCAGTACTACCATATCCCTGATCACATCCAAGGGATGATCAATGCGTACTTCAGAGGAATGAAACTGTGTTTCATGGTTGGCGAAAAGATGACAGCTTGGCAGAGACTGAAGAAGAGAATAGTTACCGGGTGTACAATCTCAGTTGTCCTGTTTGTGATGGGCATGAACCTCATAATCAACCCTGCAAACAAAGAAACACGTGAGCCAAAGACATCTACAGGGTTACACCTGCCAACAAACAGAGGCTTCATGGACGATCTGACTGTGACAACACAGACACACATACAAGCAAGATGGGTACTGAAGGCATTGGAGGAGGCAGCCACCTGGGCTAGAATGAATCTAAAACCCAAGAAGTCCAGAAGTTTGGTAATCAAGCGCGGATCAGTCACAAAACGGTTCTCCGTACAGGTCCAAGGCAAAGAAATACCATCAATTATGGACAGTCCCATAAGGTGCCTGGGCAAGTGGTTTGATTCGAGCCTTAGTGACAAAGCAAATGTAGAGCGCATCAGATCAAAGCTCCAGGAAGGGATGAAACAAATCGACAAGTCCGCTTTACCAGAAAAGTTCAAGGCATGGCTCTTCCAGAATGCGCTTCTCCCCAGACTGACGTGGCCCCTTATGCTATATGAAATACCTACACCCTCTGTGGAATGCTTGAAGAGAATGATTAGCAGACACCTGCGCTGATGGCTGGGAGTACCACCAAGCTTTACCAGCATCGGATTGTATGGGCGATCCAACCAGCTACAACTCCCGCTATCATCACTAGTGGAGGAGTTCAAAGTTGCGAAGACACGACTGGTAGTGATGCTCAAGCAATCGCAGGACAGTTCAATCCGAAACATTGGGATTGAAACTAGGACAGGAAGAAAGTGGTCAGCAAGCCAAGCAGTCGAACAAGCAGAGAAAAGACTCCAGCAAAAAGACATTGTCGGCATCACCGCTGTAGGCAGACAGGGGCTAGGCAGTTCCAAGATAACATTATGGAGCTCCGGTGGAAACATAGAAAGGAGGAGAATGCCCAAGATGAAGTCGGAGCAGCAGAAGAAGACAGAAGAGCGAAAGCTGTGGCTATGGGTGCCCAAGGTGCGTGGACGAAGTGGACAACGACAGAAGGAAAACTGACCTGGGCTGCTATTTGGAGCTATGAACCACTGAGGATAGCGCTCCTGCTCAGATCAGTCTATTACCTGCTACCGTAACCCTCAAACCTGCACAGGAACACCCTAAGTGCCAATTGTGTGACAAGACAGGAACCATGGAACACATTCTGTAATCGTGTACCACAGCCCTCACCCAAGGACTCTACAGGTCGAGACACGAAAGTGTCCTTCAGGAACTCGCGGACAAGTTGGAACGTGAGAGGACCAAGAAGAGGCCCAGACAGAAACCCCAAATGATTCAGTTCATGAAGGAAGGACAAAAGGCGCCTTAAAAACTGCAGCCTACCAGTTCTGTATTAGATGAATCTGATCAGTGGGAAATGTCTGTTGACCTGAAGCAAAAGCTAGTGTTCCCGAAAATTATCCAGACAACATTAAGACCTGATATTGTGTTGTGGTCCACTAAAGATAAGTGTCTGATCATGGTTGAAGTGACAGCTCCTTGGGAATCTGGTTGTGAAGAGGCCTTCGAACGGAAAAAGGCCAAGTTTACATTCCTGCAAGTACAGTGCAGAGAGAAGGGATGGCGAGTGTGGCTCTACCCTGTGGAAATCGGCACTAGAGGATTCCCAGCACAGTCGCTGTGGAGAATGTTCAGTGCCTTGGGCATCAAAGGAGCAGACAGGAAGAGAGCAGTGGCAAACTGAGCCTAGCAGCAGAAAGGGCATCCAGTTGGTTGTGGATGAAGAGAGAGGAGAGGAGCTGGAAGCATACTACCAACACGTAGTGTCTGATCAACACTGCAGGCCCGCCGCCTGGAGAGTGTCCTGTGATTAAAGGGCCACTTGTTGATAGGCGGTTCTCAGCTGAGGATGTTGGTGGTACCAGCAGAACAGAACTGCATCACACTCATTTATAATAAACCCCCTTTGTTTCAAAATAAATCTATTTTTAGTCATGGGGACCTTGACCTTGGAGATATTGACGTAATTCTTTCCTGCTACACACAGTCCAATGATGGTGAACAAATGTGCCAAATGATTTTAAAATCTCACAATGAATGACATAGTTATGGCCCGGACAAGCTCATTTATGGCCATTTTTGACCTTTGAACTCAAAGTGTGACCTTGACCTTGGAGATATTGACGTAATTCTTTCGTGCAACACACCGTCCAATGATGGTGAACATATGTGCCAAATAATTTTAAAATCTCACAATGAATGACATAGTTATGGCCTGGACAAGCTCATTTATGGCCATTTTTTACCTTTAAACTAAAAGTGTGACCTTGACCTTGAAGACGTAATTCTTTCGCGTGACACACCGTCTAATGATGAAGAACAAATGTGCCAAATGATTTTAAAATCTCACAATGAACGACAAAGTTATGGCCCAGACAAGCTTGTTCTGTCCGCCAGTCCGCCGACATTCGCCAATCTAATAACCAGTTTTTTCCTTCGGAAAACCTGGTTAAAAATTATGAGTTTGGGTCTGTAAGAACTAGTAAGCTTTTAAGCTCATATTGTCAAGTGTTTTGCTACTGGTTCATGGGCCTTAGGTCTGTGAACTGTACAGGCCAAATATGACGCCCTTCTTTACTTAAACAGTGTGAGGAATATGGCTAGACTGGCTTAAGTTAGGCTTAAAGGTTTAAGGGAGAAGGAGTGACATTACTGTGGATAAAATTGATGTGCTAGTTTTCAGGTGGTTTGTTCAGTTTTGATCCTTACACCACCCAAAATTGTTCTTCTGGTTTACATCATTGTCTTAAAATGACTTGTTCATTTGATATTTAATGATTGATTTTTAGGAATCCTAGTCACTTCTGCACCTGTTCAGTTGGGACTTAAGTCACTTTCGGCACTTGATATTCAATATTTGGACACTTAAAGTTAGATGCTTCTGCACTTGGTCAGAATGTTAACTTATTTTGTTTTAAAAAAGTCCCGGTACATAAGTTTTTAATAAATTCAATGTATTTATTGTTAAATGAATATATATATAGTTAAACATATATTGTTTTGTCATTGGCCCTTGCGCTTCCACACTAACTTCATATTTTAACCCAAGAAGTTAATATATATTCTTGATACATAAATAAGGGACATACAAATAAGGCAAACACCAAATTTTCATCAGTTTATTTATCTATTTTGAAAAAAAAAACATACATGGCAAAAATACACAAGATTATCTTAATTTTCAACATTATTGGTAATGATACAGTGCTCCAGCTAGGATTTGAAAAGGGCAGGGGGGCTTTTTTGTGAAAAGGGCACTTTCAACACGCAGTATTTTGTCAAAAGGGCACTTTTGACGCGCCGTATTTTGTGAAAAGGGCACGTACGAGCGGGCGGGTGTTTCTGGAATGCTTCCTTTTGCATGTTAATTTATATGTAAAAATTATTGTATTATTCCCATTATTGTTAAACCATTCGAATATAATGTTTACAATGAGGATTAAAGTAATTACAATGTAATAAGAGATTTATGAATAATCATATGTAAAAAAAAAAAAAAAAATAAAAAAAAAATTCTTTATTTTTTTTTAGGGGGGGCAGGGCGGAGGTTCGGGAGGGCAGGGCGCGGCGCCCTTCGATTTAGGCCTAGCTGGAGCACTGTGATATGCAATGTCGTGGATTAGCAAAATAGTAGCTGAAAACACACTGCCATAAAACAAAACAATAACAATAATGTACAGTTGTCATACACATTTTGTTCAATGTCCACCAGAAGCAGCTGGCCTGTTCACTCGGGCACACTCTCTAAGAAGACGTGAGACAGAGATCTCTCTTGCTCTGAATATACCTCTCCCACAGAAAAAACAGCTTTCCCTGGTTGGAACAGGTCAATAAAATAGCACCGGTCCTCGTGTTGCAACCCTGTTGTTGAGACAGTAGTGCCATTCTTCACAATCGGTGTTAGTTCTTATACTTTTCATGAAGATGGACCAAAACTCCACTGGGAATACTATGCTGTTTATCCAGGTGTTAAAGACATATGCCATGACAGCCTGCAGATGATCACTATTTGCCTGTTCCTCCAAGGCAACAAACATGGAGGGAATGTGTTCTGAAGGGAGATAGGACAAAGCCATGACCTTGCGTAAGAATTAGGGATGGCAAACCTAAGCAAATCCGTAACCGGTTAACCTGTTTCGATATTCGAGCGGTTAACCGGTTAACCAACCGTCGTTGTACCACATACAAGGAAAAAAAACATCCGAAAAACGTATACATTGATTAACAATTTCATGTATTTGCATACACTGTCTTGTTTATTGTCTTGTAACCTATTTACTTTAACCATTTTATCAATTAAATACTGTTTCTTTACAAATTTTGTTGGTCCTTTAAATTGGGAATTCAAAGTCAAAATTTAATATTATACATTTGAATCAAATACTTAGTCATTTCCGAAAGTCATTTCCGACATTTTTACATGCTTGTCGGTGAACTGTGATATTTCTTTGTTGTAATATTATTAAGAATTAGGTGCATTAACAGTTTGCTGATTAATAACAATTGTCAATTAGAGTAAATATATTTTGCAATGGGCATTGTGGTTTCCAAACCTCTGTTGTTAAGGCCTGTTTATACTCAATGTCTTTATTAGGGCGTTTAAGTTTGCCATAATTGTTAAAACAACAGTGATCGGATGTAATCACAGTTTCCAGCTTTATTGAATAATTGAAACACAATAGAATGTACAGTGCTAAACAAACACAATGTAGGTGCTAATTGCTTGTGTGCCTGATCATTAATCCGCTGCACGCCGATGGTTTACAACTCTAATCGCTTTTGATCCAAAGGGAGGGGGGCATCAAGGGGTGGTTATTGCCGATAATTTGCGATAAGATAAGCGGATTAGCCAATAAAGTGAAATGAAGTAAAACAAAACTAAAATTTGAGCATTTATTGCGTTCAACAAAAATTGTGTTTTCTGCAAGAGTAACCGGATATTAATTTTGTAACCGGTTAACCTCCTTAAGAAACGGATAACCGGTTAACCGAATAACTGTTGCCATCACTACTTTTTAGCTTTATTTACCACTTTAATTGTCAATTTAATAGCCAATATGTAATTATACCAAACTCTTTTATGGATCAATTAACTAGCCTTATATAATAAATTGCTAATACGCTTTTATCTGGCCAACAGAGGAAACATATGTTTAGAAGTTGCTATTTTTCCACACATACTTTAAGTGGCAAACACAGTTGGTGTATATTCTTTGCAAACTTAGTGAACATCAAATAAATATGTGAAAATACACAAGTGCCAAAGTGACTAACTGAAAATGCAGAACTGGTCAGACCTGAGTGCAGAACGAAAATTTTTACAAAATGACTAGATATTTATAGCTTGGCTGACTTCAATTCATTCATTTCTCTTTGATATGTCTGACATTTTTTTGTCATTTTGCAAAAAAAAATGCAAATAAGCCTGTGTCTAGCTAAGCTAAATAATAGTATGTTCTAAAGGCTAATGAATGGAAAAAGGTTATTTAACACCCGATAATTCACATTGGACAAACGCTTCTGCCAATGCATGTTAAAAAACAAGATCACTGAATCACTCAACGAGTTTGGACGTGTAAAAAGTATTTCAAATAAAATAAAAACAAGTTTAAACATATAAAAATCAAAGTCCGCACACAATTAATAAAACCATGAAACTGTAAGTAGTGTAAAAACAGCGTAGTGTACTCTAATTGATGACGATTACCTCCGCAGATTCAATTTGTCCACTAACCATAACCAAAAATACCGAACTGGACGCCATGTTTGTTTACATCACACCGGTTCAAAAATAACGTGTATCGTAATATTTAAAGTACAACAAGGTGACATAGCATTAATTTTATTTATTTATGCTGTGTTGTTGTAGTAGGCTATTTAAAAGAATAATATGGACAGAGCAAAATAGGACGAAACATCTCTATTATTAATATCTTATTTACTAAAACCAATATATTGTACAAGGTTGTTGAGAGGATTGCAGATGTTCTTGCTGTTGTACCTAGTATGGCTTGTATTATATGTTCTTGTTATTTGCTTTTGCCAGTTTAACCCTCAGTTGCTATTTTCAGTAAGCTATATTATTTTGTGCATGAAATTTTTGTATGTTACATATTAATGGCAGTTGCCCAGTGTACTTTCTTTTCATCAGATTTTCAGTTGCTATTTTCAGCATGCTATATTATTTTGTGCATGAAATTTTTGTTTGTTACATATTAATGGCAGTTGCCCAGTGTACTTTCTTTTCATCAGATTTTGAATATAGCTTTATGTACCATTTGAAATAACTCATTATGCTTGTGTTTTTGTGAAGTAGCTGCTGAACATTTCTTTCAAATCTGATTTGGGGGATAATTGTTTTCTTTTTATCTGTCACACTTTAGTGTCCATATTCATTGTCAGACTTTTACCTTATTTATTTTTTATTTTTTTATTTTTTTCTTATAGCTGCTCTTAGACCAAGGTCAAGATCAGCAACTGCAGCACAATTTTTATTCTTATAAGTTATATTTAATTTATTTTTAATAATGCTATGATCTTAACTGTCTAAATATTATAATTGTATATCACATGCCATAGTTCTTTCGTTTTTAACATGTTAAAATAATCATGTTTATCGTATTCAGGTTAATTTATTTATTTATTTATTATAATTGATCTCAACTCAAAGACGATACTGTTTGTGTATATAATGTAAATTTCATGTAATGCTCAACTGTATATTTGTTATATGTATGTGGTTATATTATGTCGGTCAATAGCGATACATCGCTAATGTTATACTTGTTATGTACAAACCGACTTGAAATAAAATTTGTATTTGTATTTTGTGTATGTATTTGTCGGTTCTTTCGGCCCCAAGCTCTTTCGGCCCCGGTTTTTTCAGGCTCTTTCGGCCCCAATTTCAGGCTCTTTCGGCCCAGGTACCAGGCTTTTTCGGCCCCATTTTTTATTTGAATTAATCGTTGCAAATATGTTGGTCGAAACTCTTTAAAACTATGGAATATTGTTTATTACAGTAATATATTATCTTTATTGAGGATTATTGCATTTGAAAAAAGATTCTCTTTGTCTTTTGCTTCAGGTATATCGTCGTCGAAATGAGAAGAATAGATACAAGAATATGAGACGGCTTTGAAAATTAAACAAACTATAAAATAATTTATATTACATTTGTTTGGATAATTTTAAAGTTATAACTATAAGGAAAACATACGTCTTAACAACACAATACATTAATTTAACCTACATACTACATAATTTACTGCACACAAGTTGTTTCCGTAAACGGGAAAAATCACAATTAATATTACTACGTCGTAGGAATGCGTGCACGGATAGAAGCTGATAAAAAGGCTACCGGACGACGTGGAACGTGCCGTCGACGAACCAGCGGTTTGACTGCTGGAGTCTGCTCAGCTGATCGTCGCTGGCGAAGATGAGGTGACGTTCCCGTCTACACGCACATCACCGCGTAGAAAACCATCTCCGATGAAGTCTGTGTCCACCTGTTGTTATTATAATGAGAATATGCATGTGATAACCATTATTTTTTGTATATTAGAAATAAATACAAAATAATTTGTATATTATACGTATATTAAAAATGAGCAATTCATTTCATAAATTTACCTCTAAGTCAAGTGATGATGGATCTGTTGGCCGATGCTTTTCTCGGGCACGGTTGAGGATGCTCGTAAATGTCTGCGGCTTGGGCAGGTTAAAATCTGTGGCCTCGAAAACTTTCATATGGTCATCAACCAGTATACGGGAGGCCGCGAACACATCAGCCACGGCCGCTGTCTTCAACTGAACAAGATTACAACATACATATATTGTCTATTTTCTCAAAACATCGTACATTTTATATATACAACTAAACAAGATATGATTAAATAACTTTTTACATCAATATATCAATAATTTATATTATGTTTCATTTTCTCTATTTTATCAAAACTTCGTACATATATAAACACGCCATTCTAACTTACATTACGTTTCAATTCCACTTTCTTCCGCATCGAAGGGTCAGCAGCGTGAGTGTGCGTCCCTTTCGCTTGAAATATGTCACCCTCTTGCGTGACCGACGCGGTACACATGAACGCTTTCCGTCGCACGCTGCATCGCCACACAGCTTGCTTCTTTGTCTGTTTCTGTAAACGGGAAAATATACGGTAACTGATATACAAATACTTAATTCATTACGTAAAATAGTTTTTTTTAAAGAAATACTTTTCGCGCATGCATTAAACCCCATTTTTACAGAGCGCGACTAAAATGTATAGATATAGTAGTTTTGCATATTAAAGCAGTTTATTTAAAGTCACTATTTACGCATACACAGATACACAAATAATGTAGTTTTTAAAACATTGTTTAAATTTAATAATACGTATGGGTGTTTACGGCTTATGTAAAAACTGAATTACCTTAAACGTGAATGAATACCCATCGGAGGATACTAGCTTTGGTTTGCCTCTTTTGGTTCCTGCGTCTACAACGGTGTATTCTATGGTTTCGGGCTGAGTTAGTACACTGTCGGATACAGCTGGCTCTGGAAGATTACTGAAACGAACAGTTTAACATGGGCATAGCATTTATACTGTTAAGCATTTAACGTTTCATATTATTATAATGTTAAGCATTTAACGTAAAACAGTATTCTAATGTTAAGCATTTAACATATAACAGTAGTATCCACTGTTAAATAGAATAACTATTTTATATTGATTGCTCATAAGTTACACGATTATACCATTTTTAAGTTTACATACCGTTCGTCGATTACAACGGGCGGTTGCACTTCGGCTCTTGTCAAATCAAAAGGCTCGAACTCGGACGTTCGGGTGAGCGCTATGTCTTCTGACGCTGACACGTCGGACAATCCGAAATCGTGCGAAATGTCGAACCGTGGAAGCAAAGCAGGATCCTCGGATGCCTGAGCATACAACGAATAAACAACTTAAATTTATTAATGTCAAAAATAATGCCACTGTTTTATATTACTTTACTTACGATTTACGATTAACACAAAGAAAAATCTTTGGGCACAGCATGATAAAGAGCTAGTCCGTTTAATAGATGATATCAAAATGATTAATAATACCAATGAAAACTATCTTTAAACTTGTTTATGCTTGTGAAACTGTAAAAACCTGAATATACTTCATATTTATAACAATAATATCGGAGAGTAACTAGTACCTCAAGCATAGTCAACTGCGCGACATTTTCTAAGTTTAGGCTGATATTTAGGCTGATGCCAGGCGTTGTAGGGCGGTTGCGGCAGTCATTGCAGATGAAGGTAAGAAAAATATCCCCCCTCTTTGCACTAAAATATTCTGTCGCGGATATGCCTACAAAGTGTTTGCAAAATTCGTCATAATAATACAACATAACCTAATTGATTAATAACTAACTTGACGATGTTCACACATCGTTAATGCATTAAACAGATGTTTTCTTAAATTACTCCGACCCCGTCAATCATTATCGAATGAAGCCATTGTCTAGCACACTCGCACATATGCCCGGTTTTATGATCTTTATCAGGTTGTTAAATACATGTGTGGTGTGTATTCGGGTTAACAGGTAACAAAAAAATGTAGGTTTAAGTTGATAAATCAGTAAACTTTGAACGGACACTGAACTGACAATAAAATAAATTTTAAAAAAAGGAAATTATAACCATGACAATCAATTAAATTTAAATTTTGCAAATTAGACCCATGTTCAGTCTTACTTAGGAAAATAATTTATTTGTCGATAATCTTAGCTAGTCAGTTGGCATTGACACTAACCTGTATTGCATCTTAATGTTTTATATAATCAAAATTATGAAACATATAAATATGGATGAGACTATAATAATAAAATCCATATCATAATTCATTAATTAATGCGACCCCGTCTTTCATTATCGAGTGAAGCCATTGAATAGCACTCGCACCTATGCCCGGTTTTATGACCTTTATCAGGTTGTAAAATACATGTGTCTAACCAGATTAACAAATTGTAATAAGGCAATAAGATTAATTCACGTTTGCATTAAATGTCTCAGTTCTCATTTGAAAGCATTTTTACAATGTTTCGCGAGAGAATTTTAACTTTTATTGTTTGTATTTGAATAAACACTTACCTGTATTGCAGGTGCGATGCTGCCATTTGTCGCAAACGTCACATGTGATGCCATGCTGCAGCGAGCGAACGGCATTCTTACAAACTAAACACTTGTCCTCCTCCATCACAAATTCACAATCACAAACACTAATACTTACAAATTTATTTACGATTAACATAAGTAACATCCAATATCATACCAAATTTCACAGCACAATTATAGAACTAGTAACCAATGTATAACATAGACAGCAAAATGACTTATGATACCAATTAACACACTAATAGCACTTTTATACGTTTTTGCAATAAATTCGTTAAGAATTGCTAAATAACCGACATAAAAAAACAACAATTGAACATACCAAACAAATACTCATCATTTACACCTTTAATCAAACGCAATATTTAACAAACAAACCGACAATCGATGCAATTAAAAGCCGACACAATTTAACAATTAAAACAATTACATACATTGGTAACAGTTTGTAAAACAATAATGGTTTTCAATTAATTTCATTTTATCATCAATAATCAAAAGCAATACAAAGGAACAAACCGACAACATAATATATATCATTTTGAACACCTTTATTCAATCATACACCCTAGTTAATAGGTGTAATAAAATATGGGGCCGAATGAGCCTGGTCGATTTGGGGCCGAATAAGCTTGGGGCCAAAAAAGCCTGAAATTTCGGACTGGGCCGAAAGAGCTTGGGGCCGAAAGAGCCTGCTACCTTGTACAATATATACTATTTTCAAATTTTTGAAGTTCCAATGTTCGTTGGACTTAATGTTGTTACATTTCAACGTTCGTGCAAGTGCATAAGTAGCATCGGCTGGTAATTGTTTATCAATGGATGTGCATTGTTTTCAGTTCAAAAATTAGCGCACTGAAAGCAATAACAAGAGTGTTACGTTACACTACTCTCAATTTTACGTAGATATATAGTGATTTTGTCACAGTACAGATACTTAAAAGGCAAAATGAAAATGGGAATGGACAATGAAGTTGTCCCGTTGTTGAAGAAAAAGGATACACATGTTAATATTACAGCGAATACAGAAGCTCAACTACTTCAGAAGACTGGACGCGTTAAGAAAACAAAGGCTAGACAGACGGCCATTTTGGGGGCTTGCATGTACATGCATTTAATGTCGCTGGGGTTTACGGTCGCTCTAGGAGTAATATACGTCGAACTGATTCGTTATTTTGACACTAAACGTTCGTTGGCGGCTACTGTTCAAAGTTTGTTTCAGGGACTAACATTTCTGGGAGGAATAGCTTTTTCTCCTATTGTGATTCGGTTTGGTGTAGGAAAATGTACAATGATAGCATCTACTTGCGGAGCTTTGTCTTTATTTATAAGTATATGGTCAGTAAATATTTACATGGTTATAGTCTGCATCGGATTTTTCGGTGGTTTGTGTATGAGTGTTAACTATTTGAGCGCCTTTGTGGCAGTTGGCTGGACGTTTAGTGGACACAGGAAAGCTGCGCTAGCTGCTCTTACAATGGCAACAGCGCTAGGACAAATTTTTCTACCGAACTTAATTGAGGCACTTATAGAGCAGTATGGATGGACAGGTGCGTGTATGGTTGCAAGTGGCCTGATGCTTAACAGTCTTCCATGTGGACTTATTTTATATTTTTCAAAACACACGTTTCAGGAAAATGTGAACAACAGTAGCAGCAGTTCTTTGAAAGTATGCACGTGTAGCTCAAAGAAGGACGTGGCATTCATCGTGTTCCTTATAGTCTGCCTCATTTATCCGGGCTGGGGGGCAGTGGAAAGTTGGTTTATAGTTGATCTTACGGTGCTGCGTGGATATGGTCGGCAGGCGGGCACGGTTTTACTGTCATTGCTCGGTATTTTCGGTCTACTAGGACGAATGATGGGGACAGCATTACTGACCGTCTTCCCAACGTTGAGCATGGCAGTACCTTTAGCAAGTGTTTTTCAGTTCTTTGCCCTCGGACATTTTATTGTTATTTACTTGGAGACCTATAACGGTATGTTGGTCGGGTGCTTAATACGTGGCTTATCAATTGGGGCGATAATGTGTTTTCAACCAAGCATGCTCCTAGAACTCCGCGGTATCGACAGGTTCCCAAGAACAGTAGCAATATGCAATTGTTTTACCGGAATAGTTCAAATAATAAGTGGGTATTTGGGTGGAACGGTTGCTGACCTTACTGGGGGATATGATATTGCATTTTATGTCGCCACAATAACGGCTGCTGTGAGTGGGATGTGTCTTATCATCGTAAAGTGTCTTATTAACATTGGCAAAAAGACAAATCTACAAACTGAATGATATATTCATTAAGATATCGTGTGAATGTATATTGCCATAAGTCACGATCAATGTAGACGCATAAAGGCATCTGTGGTAACCATTATAAGGCTATGATGTCTTACTCTCAGTAGTTTACATGTATGTACATACACACATAATTAAATAAAGCATTTTGCCATATCAATTGATCAGAGTAAGTCTATAATCATGCATATGCTGCGCTTATAGATGCTGTTGGTTGTATATAGATGTATATGTTGTTCACATGAACATCATTTTCATGTACTGATAAATAAAGAAACAATCATGTTTAACCACGCAAAGCCGATAGTTCAATACGTACCCGCGATATCATTCACTACGCCCGTGGTTACCTCGTAACTATTTGTCATATCGGAAATGGAGAGTACTCGATTGCAATAGGAATAAGGCCAACTAAACTTTAAAAAAAAATGAATCATCGGAAAATCATCGGTTTTTAAAACGGATTCAAGTCAATTATTATGTTATAATCAAATTAAATATATTATATAAAATGCATATTTATTGTATTTTAAGGTAACAAACGAAACAGTTGTATCGAAGTTGGAATTGCTAGGTCCGCTACATCAGGCATTTGGCATCGATTGTGAAGTTATAAGAAAAAGAATATTGCAAAAAAAATGGACTCGTCGAATACCGGGTAATGTGTTTCTGCTAAAAATTAATTTTGAATGAAAAAGAAATCAAAACTGTTTGTATTGTATTGCAAGTATTTTGCAATGTTATTTCATTTGATTTCAGCAACTAAATTGCCTTACATCATGTTGTTGCAAATAGTATCAAAAAGCAAACTTCAAAGCATTGTTTAAATAATGAAATTCATCTTTTGGCATAGTATTAATCTTACATTGATATAATTGCAGAATATTTAACGAGTCTACCGAAACGAAATACTGCAGAACGTGCGCTTTTAAATACAGCGTGCATGCAATGTTTTGCGTAACTAACGTTGTCGGTAACTATAACAACAACAACGAACTGTTCTTTTCTGCTTAAATGAACATGAAGCAATCGTAAAGGTATAATGGGAAGTAAACAAGAAAGAAAAAAATCTAACTTTGACCTTAGCTTCCCAATGAAAAAGTCGTTTCTCGTAAATAATAATGATGCAATGATGACGTTTATTACCACTTAGTAAAAAAAATCTTAAAGGAGCTTGTAATTGTTATGAAAAACATTTACTTAATCTTTTCAATAAACAAACAACGGGCAGATATGTGGGTAAATGTGTTTTATCAATTAAAACAATACCATAATTAAATGACCAGTCGATCAGAATTTTTTTTTACATCCGGCCATTTACTTGCTCGCAGAATACCTAGCCTCCTGGATACTTGTTTTTGATTTTGCGATTGTTATAGTATGTTTAGCACGTCTTGTTTCATGTATTTTTATTTATTCATAATTAAAAAAAATCTTATTGAACGACTTTTAGATATTCATATAGTCAACTGTTCCTTTGACCTTTACTTCCGCAGAAACTTCATTGTATTTTGCCAATACACGTTCAATGCCGTCGACGCTTTGATAACATTTCTTTGTGTGATCGACTTGTTTTTATTAATGAATTCAATCTTCGTAAAAGAGCGCGCGGTAACGCACTTATACTTCTATTTTTAAACCACTTTAACTTTACATTTAACTTACAATTCAGAACAAACAGTTAAATAACATTAATAATACCTTATGGAGAGATTGTTAAAAAGATGCAGTCATACCTTATTTCTAATACAATACAATTCTAAAATAAATGAATATTAACATAAATATTAGGACATGAATAACACTATTTATTAAAATATTACGGTGTGTCATTCTTGTTCGCTCGGTCATTCGTGTACACATGAATGGGTAATATTTCTAGTCATGTTAAAATCCTTCATTTGCGTAGTGAATACACTATTCGCAATTCTAATTACACGTTTTGTTTGAAAATACATTCTTAAAGCGTTTAAAAATCCGCTCGAACCGAAGATAAAAAACTACCCACGCACCACCTAAATGGACTAAATTTATTGTTTAATTCGAATAAGAATAGCAGAGAATTTGGCTGTAAGTCCTAACAAAACCATTAGAATTCGTTGGATCATTTTTGGAACGACTCAACAAACTGCCATTCAAATCAAGCGTGAATACCCACTGGTAGGGAGGACAGATATTCCAGGTGCTGACACCTCCCTATGTCATCTACTTTCCGAACGATAAGTTACGAAACAAGGGGGGTACCCCAAAGTTCCACTGGGGTGGGGGTCATGAAAGCTCCTGTGGTGTGATGAGAGAGAGAGAGGGGACATGGTCAAATAAGGGAATGCGTGAAACTCGCTAATGGAAGGATATTTCAATGTGAACACTTTAAAACGCACATAATAAATAGATTCGGAACTTTGCCAAAGACCTTGCCGGTATTCAAATAGCTCCTATGATTGGAAATATCGTAACTTGTGCCGAAACAAAACATATACACAGTAGTAAAATAGTTTATACTTTAAGTGTTATTAGTATAAAGGTATAACATGATCTAATTTTTAAAAGAAACGAATTAATCCGGGTCGATATAGTTCATTTATTGGCTTACGTCTTTCGTATTGCCGTCTAAAAGAAAACATAGGATCGAGATGAACATTGCTGGGATTAATTTTTTGTATACGATGCTGAGAAAAAGCTCCTGTTAATGATCTCAAAACAAAATTAGTATGACGCGGAAGTTGATAATAAAATATGCTCGTTTACATTTTACGTTAAAAGCGCTTGCTGTGTGTTTTAATTAGCATTGTTTGATAAGAGCTTTTGAATTTAAACCCCGCATGAATCATTGTTGCAATTGAAATGCAATATATGGTAAGACGAGTTTTTTTTTATAATTACAGAGCAAGTCCACTTCATCGAGATGAAGTTGTGTTTATAATTATTGAGACGAAATTTAAACATATGATGTTTTGTAACCAACGTTTTCGACGAGTTTCTATCTTAGATATGGCACACATTCAACAAAAAATACTATAAACATATATGTTCATAAAATAAATAACCCGTATCGTTTCCATAATTTGTTTATGGTTTGTTATTGGTTTTCTTAAACACTTTACATGGTTTGAAATAAACTTCCACATTTTTGCATATTGATTTACTCAAGGTAAATAAGTGTTAATATCAATTAAAAAAGTATAAGTTTAGTTAGTATCTTATTCAAAACATATTCCTGATTTCTTTACTTACGCGTGTTGGTCATTATCGCGACAGAGACCTTCCGTTGTACATTGATTAATATCCTGTATAAATGTAAAGTATATGTATAGATATGTTGGGGGTGTTGTCCTGTGAGAAAACAAGATTATCATTATCAATATAGTTTTATCCAAAGACAGATGCACGTACATAATTTGCAACATTCAAATTCAAAACGGATGATTAAATAATGTAACCTAGACGACTTGCTCCTTCTAGCAAGTATGTGTTCAAAACAGGCAATTGCGGAAAATGTTGATAGATGCTAAAAGTTGCTCAACTTTGGGCTTGCATATCTGACGAACAACGACATTTAAAATAAATCGCTACGGTCAAATTTAAGATAATTGTTTTACGATTGTATTCAGTTATTTAAGTTGTTCCTTGGATGAGTTGTGTGATGCCCGGACACGTTTTGCCAAGGTATATGAAAAAATGGTTCTTTTCTTGCCTGATCGGGCAATTTTTCAATCAATATTTCTGACTCTTTCTGATAAATATAATTTAATGTCAAATATTCCTAACAGCACAGCAAGCCGTTTCTTTATTTGTTTATGAGTATCAAGTTTCAACACTCTGAGCGAAAACAATATTATAATGCTTTAAATATGTGCCAAAATAAATATCTAGTTGAAATGTCCTTAATAAAGAATAATAAAAAATAAAATATGAATGGTAACGTGATTATTGCTGTCTATATATTATATACAAATAGAGCTTGTCACAAAAGTGACGAAGAATACCCTCGACTTGTCGGAACGTGTAGCAAGTTTAAACCATTTTGCAGATGACCATTTCGCGATGTTTGACAACGAATACTTCAGTGCGGCTTCATTAAAAATACCGGTAATTTGTAAAATCATGTTGATAAACAAGTCGGTATAAATCAGCTGATCTCCGGGTTGTAGATAGGTTTAGACCTATACGCGTATATGATTTGATTTTTTTCTAGAGACTGCAATACGATGTTGTATGTCAAATATTAAACTGCTGAGTGGGGTATTAATAAAAACTACGTTTCATCGTAACTATTATTTGCGCCTTGATTATATAGGCCAAATCAACTACGGTAGTAATTTGATTGATTATAACATAAAATAATGGAAAGTGTGCAAACTTGTGTTCAGTTCTAAAGTGTAGGATATGATATATACCAATTTAAGTTTGGTTTATCGCTTAATTTTAATAATTGCGCGCTCATCTACCAAATCGAGATCGATGCACTTTATCGTTAAGATTTTGAGTCGGATATTCATAATACTGTTGAGAATCGTAGAAAATTGTAAGCAAACAAAATAATTCGAAATTGCACATGAACCATCAAAACTTGGATGAAACTTCAATTTTACATGTAGGGTACACCTTATTGGCCGTTTCTATGGTAGTTTACGCAATACTTGAGCATAAAATGACCACACATTAAGCGAGTGTTTATTATGTGTCCGATTGTTATATTAAGCGATATTTTCTGGGGGGGTTTTAAGTTTTGATGAACGCACCGCTGAATATCACTGCAACAGTTGGGGGAAGCTTTTTGACGATATTTCTTTAAGATGCATGGAATCATGACGTTCAGTTGGCCATTTCCCCAATTCTTTTAATTGCATGTATCCAATATTATTTTCAACGCTTTATCAGCAGTAAAGGATATTATTTAAAAATTTAGGCACATGGTTATCTTTGATTTGAGCAATGAAATGTATCATAGTGAAATGTAGCCTAAAACACCGGCACCGGATGAATGAGTTAACAACATCGTAGTTTTTTATGTAATAAGTTAAATGGCATCACTTCAAGTTTTGTGCCCTAATGGAAGAAGACAGAATGTTAAAATTACACCCAACACCAAGCTTTTGCAGGTGATTTCTTTCTCATCAGATTCTAATTTTCGGTAATCGTGAACAAATATTGACTGTATATCAAATTCGGATAATTGTGAATTTCGGATGTTTACTCAAATATATCGATACAAGATTAGAGGGTTTAGTGGTTTCTTGGAGAACAGCAAACACGACAAATGGAATTGAAAAAAATAAACTAAAATACATAATAATTATATTCAACCACAAAATATATTGTGTGTTATGTTTGTATTTTTTTCCTGAAGTTGAAATCTTGCACTTTCCTTTTTGGACTATTCTTTCTGTATATGTAGCCGGGTTGTGTATTTATAACATAAGTGGGTTATTTGTTTATATTCTTTATTTTATAGATGTCTACAATGATGAAAATGATGGCCTGAAATTAACAAAAAAAAATATAAATAACAAAATCAAATTACAATATTAAATTACATATTGCATTGATATACACACTGATCAGGCAAATACATTAGTATTACAATACAATACAATGTATTTATATGGACAATAAAAGTACACTCACCAGCGACCTCAAGACTAAGTTTTAAAATAAAAAGACACTGGCGAATGGAAAATGCCAAATTGAAAGTACATCTTTCTCTAACGTGATTTTATGAATGAATGACACTATACTAGTGTATAAAACCAGTGAAACTCTATAGTATAGCTAAAAACATCTCACCTAAAAACATGCAGTGTTAGTAACTCATTCACTCACCAATTAGCACCCACACTGATACTAGCTCACAGTCTTGATCGGGTTAGTAATATTAAAGGACCAGTGGCAGAGTGGATTTACTGAATACCCTGTTACATATACATAATACAATAAAATATCACAAAGTGCTCTTAAAACCAGCAGATAAAAATCAGGATGTGTCATTTTAATAATTTGCTTAATCAAAGAATTCTGATGTTTTGAGTTTAATGATAGAAGTGTTACAAAATATTATGCATTTACTTGGGTTCGATTGGTCATTGTCATCTAAGGTACTACTTAAATGTACTCAGGGTATTTTTATGTATACTTTAATGTTCCCCGGGTACAGAAAATATATTGAAACGTACCCGGGAATTCTTACACTAAATTGGTCATTGTCGGCTTTTTTTTATGCCACCAAAGAAGGGCATAGAGTGATTGGACCGTCTCTACATCTGTCTTATCTGTCTTTCCGTCACACTTTGCGTTTAGATTTTGCGTTTAGGTTTCACACAATGCTCATAACATCTATGTCGCTTCAGATAGCAACTTGATATTTGGCATGCATGTGTATCTCATGGAGCTGCACATTTTGAGGTCAAGGTCATCCTTCAAGGTCAAAGGTCAAAAAACAAATCCAAGGGAAGTAATAAGCTTCAAAGGGAGATAATTATCTGAACCTGCCAAAGGATAAAAAAAAATGTTAAATCAAAGCCAAGCAGAAGGGGGCATTGTGTTTTTGACAAGCACATCTCTTCGCTTTCGATGAAATATTTCACAAAATCTTATTATACATCGGGTTAAGGTGCGGGTGACTGTACATGTGCGCAGGGTCAGATGCTCCCAAAATAAAATGTGACTTAAAATGTCCAACTTGTATGTACACTATACACTCTTAATGATAGCACGTTACACCACCACAGCCGGCTTTAAAGCAACCTTAAAACTGTCTACTGTGTCTAGCTGAAGCACTTGGTCAGGTAGGTGATTCCACGGGACAATCACTTGCGGGAAGAAAGAATGTTGATACGCATTTATCTTACAGTGGTAAGGGATGAATTTCATTTCGTGTTGAGCTGAAGGGACGGGCAGAATTGATGCTGGTATTGCTTCTAGGCTGTGCACCACTTTATACATAAATACTAAGTCAGCGTTATATCTTCATTTTGTCAAAGAAGGCCAATTCAACTGTTAGATCATTAATGTTACACTACTAGGGTTCTGGTAATTAAAAGGTTTACCAAGGATGCATCTGGCAGCATTTTGTTGTATATGTTCAATTTATGAAACTTGCGATTTCTGTTGAGGATTCCAAATTGTAGAACTGTATTCCAATTTCGGTATCACTAATGTGTGGTAGGCACGTTCTTTAACTTGTTTAGGACAGTGTCTTAGATTGTGTTTCAAGAATCCTAAGGCACTGGAGGCCTTTGCTGTGATATTGTCAATGTGCAGGTTAAATTTCAGTTTCTCGTTGAGTTCAACTCCTAAGTACGGGTGGTTTTTAACAATTTCAAGGGACTTTCCTTGCATTTTATAGTCATATTTTAAGATGTTTCTCTTTGTAGTTATATTAATAATTGCACATTTGTCAATGTTGAATTGCATCTGCCAGGTAGTACTCCAATCGACCAGGGTGTTTAAATCGTTCTGAAGCAAACTGTGATCATCTGGGGATCTTATCGGTGTATATACGACACAGTCATAGGCAAATAGACGAATGGAGGAAGATATGTTGGTGGCAATGTCATTTATAAACAGAAGAAATAATGTTGGTCCTAGAACGGTTCTCTGCGGTACTCCTTAAGTTACTCTGGATAGGTTAGAAGATTCACCATCTATGACAACTTGTTTTAATCGGTCATCTAAAAAGTTACTCACCCAGGACAAGGTGTTGTTATGTATGCCGTAGAAGGACATTTTTAACCAGGTTTTCCGAAGGAAAAAACTGGTTATTAGATTGGCGAATGCGGGCGGGCTGGCTGGCTGGCTGGCTGGCGGGCTGGCTAGCGGGCGGGCGGAACAAGCTTGTCTGGGCCATAACTATGTCGTTCATTGTCAGATTTTAAATTCATTTGGCACATTTGTTCACCATCATTGGACGGTGTGTCACGCGAAATAATTACGTCGATATCTCCAAGGTCAAGGTCACACTTTGAGTTCAAAGGTCAAAAATGGCCATAAATGAGCTTGTCCTGGCCATAACTATGTCATTCATTGTGAGATTTTAAAATCATTTGGCACATTTGTTCACCATCATGGGACGGTGTGTCGCACGAAAGAATCACGTCAATATCTCCAATGTCAAGGTCGCCACGACTAAAAATAGATTTAAAAAAAAAAACTTACAAAGGGGGGTAATTTTGTTTGTTCATTTCAAAAGTTCAGTTTGAGTTTTCTCCCTTTATCAGATTTTTTTTCACAATGAAAACCTGGTTTTGTGACAATTTTGTCCCTTGTTTAGACTAGTCTACTATGGGGTACTTTGTCGAACGCTTTAGCGAAATCGAGTATAGCCATGCCCACCTGGAGGCCTTGGTTCATATATCTGGAAATTTCGTCGGTTGTCAGTAGTAATTGCCACTTTTAGCATGGAACCCGTGTTGATTTTCATGAAGTATGATGTTACCATCTAGATGTTTCATAATTTGTGAGACAACTATGTGTTCAAGCATTTTTGAGACAACTGCAGTCGGGTTAACAGGTCTGTAATTTGACGGTTTTGTTTGGTCGCCTTTCTTAAAGATTGGTACTATATTGGCTTGCTTCCAGTCTTTTGGTATTTCATGGGTATCTAGTGATGGTCGATATAGGTTCTGTAGGATTGGTGTTATCTCTTACGATGTATCTTTCTGCGCTATGATTGGCATTTTATCTGGACCACTACGTTCAGCCGTTTGATGCAGTTTGACACTCCTTGGACTGTAACTTGGATATTTGGCATGGTTGGGTGTGGTGAACAACCTTTCTTGTTTCAAATTAATCATGTTTGTATTTATTTCAATATGCTGTAAAATGCCCTCTATAGAAGTAAAACTCCTGCTCAAAAAGCAGTTTGAGGAAAAAACAATTCAAAGACAATTGTGTTTTGTATTCCTTAGCGCGTTTGATGATTCGGATTTTAGGTGCGAATGAAACTTGAGTACAGTCTAAATTTGCCGGGTACGTGTTAGTATATTTTCCGTTACCGGGGTACATTTAAGTATACTTAAGTGCACCCGGGGTTACGGTACATGTAAGTAGTACCCAAGCCAACAATGACCAATCGAGCTTTACTTGGCATTCAATTTTTACATATCATTTTGTACATGTAGCAGTTCTTGATTTCTTTTGTTAAAAAACCGATTACACTAAAATGTTACAGTTCTTGGGACATTTTTTATATGAAGTTGATAGATTATATTAATGGGGCGAATAACTAGTTGGTTGAGTCTTTTTAATCCGAAGATCCCAGGTTTGATACCCAGCCAGGCCACATAACTTTTGTCTAGATTGGTCATGCTATTGTTGTTACAGCCATTCTACCAGAGCTGTACCTCTGGTTCTCAAGTTATGAGTTACAGTCATAAGTATGAGGGCTTGGTACTGGTAACCCAGCTATCCAAGAAAAAGTGTTGGTCAACTGACCACTGAGATACGTGTATGACTGATAATAACTACGAAAAGTCACAATAAACAAACCTGTTGGATTTAGATTATTCATGAATATAGGTCAGCTTAATGAAGAAGCGTGATTTTAGATATTGGTAGTACTAGTGCCTATTAGTTGGGCTTGTTTCTTCAATGCAGAAATAAGTCATTAAACATCTCATCAGATTGTAAGAACTATGAAATTATATTGATATTGCAGCAAGCAATTGATCTATATCTCACCTCCTACAAAAATGATCTAATCAGATTGGATTAGAGCGGTCACATGCCCATGGTGTATTTTTCATACAACCCTAAGAATTTCCGTACACCCTGAGTAATCGAGTAGTTGATTGAGATATAATTGTTACACAGTCAGTAACTGTATGGGATATACACCCTCAGTACAATGTACTTTCATATCATACTCAAGCTTTGCTCTCATATGGTATGAAATAACTGAGGGTGTATATCTCATACACCATCAGTTACTAACAGTGTAACTAATACTACTGATGGCAATTAAGTCATGTAAAACCCAGATTTTAATCATACTTATAATTATTCTGTTGTTACAGGGCTTACTCTGCCATTTGCCAAATTAGCCAATGGCTACAAATAAGGAAATTTTGCTACAAAAAATCCCTTTGGCTATGAGGTTTTCTACATTTTCACCCACAAAATATCCAAAATAATATGAATTAACACATAAAAAGGTAAATTTGGCTACAGACAATTTTGAGCCAGAGGGAGCCCTGTATTATAATTTTAAAGAGAAAAAAATGCTCTTACATTAAGTATGTTGTTGTTTTCCACAATGAAGGTGTTAGAAGATGTCTGTCAAAAACAGAAGTTTCTTCCAATAGAAGACTACAAATTGGTGTAAGTATGAAATTCAAACCTTGTTTGACAGCATATTTAAGTTAACCATGTTAAATTAAGCTGATGTAACACAGTAACAGTATCACTGTGGATGTAATTGTCTTTTTATATGGTAGTTAAAAGCTGTGGATGTAATAGTCTTTTTATATGGTAGTTAAAAGCATTTATTTGGTACATCATTTGTTATGCAGTAAAATGAAACTTATAACATTATCATATTTTTATTTTTATTAACAGTTTACATTTTTTGATGAAATGCTGTGATAATTGTAATCATTTTGTATTAACAACAAAGAAAAAAGTCCATTGTCCCTTGAAACTAATTATATTTAAAGAAGGCTTACATCACCTTCTGGGTTTCTCTGTTTCTGTTGACAAGAAATTTTTATAATATATATATAATCACAGTCACGGCAGAAATACTGTAGACCTCACGCTATCAGTGAGATATTCCAACCTTCCAAACAATGCAAAGCTGGAGCTGATAAAATGTGAGAAGAGCCGAGCTGAAACTGCGGTCATCATAGCCCTGCAGTTGGAGACAGGTGATAGATTGCAGCATGAGTTCCACCCTAGCACTTCTCTGTGGCACATCCTTGAACACTGGGAAGCACAAGATGATGGGTATATTGTACCTTAACATTTTCCTTTCATCCATAAAACAATGCACACTGATGGTTTTTAGCTCATCTATTTTTTTGAAAAAGAACTATGAGCTATTGTCATCACCTTGGCGTCGGCGTCCGGTTAAGTTTTGCGTTTAGGTACACTTTTCTCATAAAGTATCAATGCTATTGCATTCAAACTTGGTACATTCACTTACTTTCATGAGGGGACTGGGCAGGCAAAGTTAGATAATTCTGGCTTGCATTTTGACAGAATTATGTGCCCTTTTTATACTGAGAAAGTTGAACATTTTGGTTTAGTTTTGTGTTTAAGTCAATTTTATTCCTTAAGTATCAAAGCTATTGCTTTCATACTTGCGACACTTACTAACTATCATAAGGGGACTGCGCAGGCAAAGTTATGTAACTCTGACTGGCATTTTGACAGAATTATGTGCCCTTTTTATACTTACAAAATTGAAAATTTGGTTAAGTTTTGTGTTTAGGTCCATTTTTTTCCTAAAGTATCAAAGCCATTGCTTTCATACTTGCAACACTTACTAACTATTGTAAGGGGACTGCAGGCAAAGTTATGTAACTCTGACTGGCATTTTGACGGAATTATGGGCCCTTTTTACTTGAAAATTTGGTTAAGTTTTGTGTTTTGGTCCACTTTACCCCTAAAGTATCATAGATATTGCTTTCATACTTGGAACACTTGCAAACTATCATAAGGGGACAGTAAAGGACAAGTTGCATAACTCTGGTTGTCATTTTTACAGAATTATGGCCCTTTTTTGACTGAGTAACTTTGAATATATGGTTTCATTTTGTGTTTAGATCCACTTTACTTCTAAAGTACATGTATCAAGGCTATTGCTTTTAAACTTTAAATACTTTCATGCTATCATGAGGGTACTGTACCTGGCATGTTGAATTTTACCTTGACCTTTGAATGAACTTGAATCTCAAGGTCAAATTATTTAATTTTGCTAAAATTGCCATATCTTCTTTATTTATGATTAGATTCGATTGATACTTTGACAAAACAACTCTTACCTGACCACAATTGACTCCGTCCAAACCATCCCCCGGGCCCCTCCCCCCCCACCCCGAATCCCCCCCGAATCCCCCCCCCCCATTATTGTTTTTTTAATTAAATGTCATCTAATAAATGACCACCACACCCTCACACTATACCCCCCACCCCAAAAAAATAATTTTTATGCCCCCCAGTAGGGTAGCATATAGCAGTTGAACTGTCCGTCAGTGTCAGTCAGTCTGTGTGTCTGTCCAAAAAAACTTTTAACATTGGCCATAACTTTTTCACTTTTTAAGATAGCAACTTGATATTTGGCATGCATGCGTATCTCATGGAGTTGCACATTTTGAGTGGTGAAAGGTTAAGGTCATCCTTTAAGTTAAAATGTCAAATTTATGGTGTCTGTCCGTCCAAAAACTTAAACATTGGCCATAACTTTTTCAATATTGAAGATAGCAACTTTATATTTGGCATGCATGTGTATCTCATGGAGCTGAACATTTTGAGTGGTGAAAGGTGAAGGTGAAGGTCATCCTTCAAGGTCAAATGTCAAATATATGGCGTCTGTCCGTCTGAAAACTTTAACATTGGCCATAACTTTTTTAATATTGAAGATAGCAACTTGATATTTGGCATGCATGTGTATCTCATGAAGCTGCACATTTTGATTGGTGTAAATTCAAGGTCAAGGTCATCCTTCAAGGTAAAAAAAATAAAAAATATAATTCACAGCGGCGTTCTCATGAAGCTGCACATTTTGAGTGGTGGAAGTTCAAGGTCATCCTTCAATGTCAAGGTCATCCTTCAAGGTCAAAGGTCAAAAAACAAATAAAAAATTTTAAAGCGGCATTATCATGAAGCTGCATATTTTGAGTGGTGGAAGTTCAAGGTCAAGGTCATTCTTCAAGGTCAAGGTCATCCTTCAAGGTCATAGGTAAAAAAAAAATCAAAGCGGCATTATCATGAAACTGCACATTTTGAGTGGTGTAGGTTCAAGGTCAAGGTCATCCTTCAAGGTCAAGGTCATCCTTCAAGGTCAAAGGTCAGACAAAATTTAAAAAAATCAAAGCCATGTTTTCATGAAGCTGCACATTTTGAGTGGTGAAAGTTCAAGATCAAGGTCATTTTTCAAGGTCAAGGTATCCTTCAAGGTCAAAGGTCAAAAAAAAATAATTTCAAAGCGGCGTTATCATGAAGCTTCACATTTTGAGTGGTGGAAGTTCAAGGTCAAGGTCATCCTTCAAGGTCAAGGTCATCCTTCAAGGTCAAGGTCAAAAAAATAATATTTCAAAGCGGCCTTCTCATAAAACTGCACATTTTGAGTGGTGGAAGCTCAAGGTCAAGGTCATCCTTTAAGGTCAAAGGTAAAAAAAATAATTTTAAAATTTTCAAAGCGGCGCAATAGGGGGCATTGTTTTTCTGACAAACACATCTCTTGGTTTTTTCAGACATGGTTAAAAAACACAAATATTTATTTTTATTATTTTATTTTTGAAAAACCGTCCAACCATCCCACCCAAGAATCACCCCCCCCCCCAAAAAAAAATATATAATTCTTTTTTTGCATTTTGATAATGTAATAAATGACCACACCCCCACACTATACACCCCTCTCCACTCCACCCCTCCCTCCTTTGTGATTGAAATTGAGATAGGTCCCTACACCTTTAGAAGGAAAAATAGATGAGCGGTCTGCACCTGCAAGGCGGTGCTCTTGTTTTCTTATTTTTGTTGCATAGTAAATACCACAAGTCAAACTAAGGAAGCACTTTATGACATCAACATGTTTTTTAATATGCTAAGAAATTTACATTATATACTTTAACTTAAGCTAAGTTGCAATGACTAACATGTGTATGTTGTATATTTGTGTAGTTTTTTTTTCAAAAATAAAACACCCTTGATTAAGTTACAATATTAAAGCTATACATTTTTATACTTTTTCAGTAAACATGCTGGCAAATTGACAAAGGTTGACTCCACTGTAAGCCCATCTGTGCACCCAGTGTGTATCTACATGAGGGAAGAGGTCACGGGTGAGATGATGCTCAGAGAAACACAGCTACGTACACTGGGTCTCACAGGCGGCAAAGCTGTCCTCAGGTATCTATGGGTTGTTTTTCTATGGGGGTTTGTTATTTGTAGGTTTCAACATTTTGTTTTAGCTCACCTGAGCACAATAAGCTTGTGGTGAGCTTTTGTATCGCCTTTTGTCCATCGTGCGTCGTCTGTAGTGCGTTGTGCGATGTCAACATTTGCCATGTTAACACTTTAGAGGCCACTTTTTTTGTCTGATCTTCACGAAATTTGGTCTGAAGATTTGTGCAAATGGGCGAGTTCAAAAATGTTTCCAGTTCACCGTTGGTTGAAAAACATGGCCATCAGGAGGCAGGGCATTGGTCCTTATATGGCTGTAGAAAAACCTTGTAAATACACTATATGCCACATTTATTGTCCGATCTTCCTGAAACTGGGTCAGAAGATTTATCCTAATGATGTCTTGGACAAGCTTGAAAATAGTTCCGGTTGCTTGAAAAACATGGTCGCAAGGGATGGGCCATTTTTTCTTGTATGGCTTTATATGGCTATAGTTATACCTTGTTAACAGGCTAGAGGCTACTTTTTTGTCCAATTTTAATCAAATCTGGTCAGATGATTTGTGCTTAAGATATCTTGGACGAGTTTGAAAATGGTTCCAGTTGGTTGAAAAACATGGCTTCTAGGGGTCATGGAATTTTTGCTTATATGGCTTTAGTAAAACCTTGTTAACACTCTTGAGGCAACATTTATTGTGTGATCATCATGAAACTTGGTCAGAAGATTTATCCCAATGATATCTTAGACGAGTGCGAAAATGGTTTCGGTTGGTTCAAAAACATGGCCGCCAGGGAGGGGGGGGGGACAGTTTTCCTTGTATGGCTATATATGGCTGTAATAAAACCTTGTTGACACTCTTAAGTCCACATTTATTGTCAGATCTTCATGAAACTTAGTCAGAAGATTTGTTTCAATGATATCTTGGACAAGTTCATAAATGGTTCCCGTTGGTCAAAAACATTGCCCCTAGGGGGCCGGGCATGTTAGCTTATATGGCTATAGTAACTACATGTTAACACTCTAGTCTGAAAATGGTTGTGGTAGGTTTAAAATCATGGCCACCAGGGTGTGGGGCATTTTTAGCTCATCTATTTTTTGAAAAAAAATTATGAGCTATTGTCATCACCTTGGCTTTGGCGTCGGTGTCCAGTTAAGTTTTGCGTTTAGGTCCACTTTTCTCAGAAAGTATCAATGCTATTGCATTCAAACTTGGTACACTTACTTACTATCATGAGGGGACTGGGCAGGCAAAGTTAGATAACTCTGGCGTGTATTTTGACCGAATTATGTGCCCTTTTTATACTTAGAAAATTGTAAATTTGGTTAAGTTTTGTGTTAAGGTCCACTTTATTCCTACAGTATCAAAGCTATTGCTTTCATACTTGCAACACTTACTAACTATCATAAGGGGACTGTGCAGGCAAAGTAATGTAACTCTGACTGGCATTTTGTTTTAGAATTATGTGCCCTTTTTATACTTAGAAAATTGTAAATTTGGTTAAGTTTTGTGTTAAGGTCCACTTTATTCCTACAGTATCAAAGCTATTGCTTTCATACTTGCAACACTTATTAACTATCATAAGGGGACTGTGCAGGCAAAGTTATGTAACTCTGACTGGCATTTGGACGGAATAATGGGCCCTTTATACTTAGAAAATTGAAAATTTTGTTAAGTTTTGTGTTTTGGTCCACTTTACCACTAAACTATCATAGATATTGCTTTCATATTTGGAACACTCGCAAACTATCATAATGGGTACAGTAAAAGGACAAGTTGCATAACTCTGGTTGTCATTTTTACGGAATTATGGCCCTTTTTTGACTTAGTAACTTTGAATATATGGTTAAATTTTGTGTTTCGATCCACTTTACTTCTAAAGTATCAAGGCTATTGCTTTCAAAGTTCAAATACTTTCATGCTATCATGAGGTTATTGTACCTGGCAAGTTGAATTTTACCTTGACCTTTGAATGACCTTGACTCTCAAGGTCAAATTATTAAATTTTGCTAAAAATGCCATAACTTCTTTATTTATGATTAGATTTGATTGATACTTTGACAAAACTACTCTTACCTGACATACCACAATAGACTCCACCCAAACCATCCTCGTGCCCTCCCCCCCCCCCTGAATCATCCCCCACCCCCGAATCCCCCCCCCTAATTTTTTTTTATTTTATTTTTATTTTTTAAGATCATCTCACAAATGACCACCAAACCCTCACACTATACTATACCCCCCCCCCCCACCCCACCCCCCAAAATTGTTTTTTTTTTGAAACGGTAAAAAAACACAAATATTTATTTTTATTATTTTATGTTTGAAATACCGTCCAACCATCGCACCCAAGAATACCCCCCCCCCCCCCCCCCCATTCCGAAATTTATTTATTTTTGCTTTTTTTTTGCATTTTTGGAAGATAATTTAATAAATGTCTACGCCCCCACACTATACACCCCTCTTCACTCCACCCCTCCCTCCTTTGTGATTGAAAATGAGAGTCCCTTCACCTTTAAAAAGAAAATAGATGAGCAGTCTGCACCCGCAAGGCGGTGCTCTTGTTTCTTATATGGCTATGTATGGCTATATTAAAACCTTGTTAACACTCTATAGTCCACATTTATTGTATGATCTTAATTAAACTTGGTCAGAAGATTTGTTCCAATGATATCTTGGACAAGTTCAAAAATGGTTAAGAAACATGGCTGTCAGGGGTGGGGCATTTTTCCATATATTGCTATAGTAAAAACTTGTTAACACTCTGAAAGTCACATTTATTGTCCAATCAGCATGACACTTGGTCAGAACATTTGTTTAATTAAATTTAGATGAGTTTGAAAATAGTTCAGGTCTGTTGAAAAACATTGCCGGCAGGGGGCAGGGAAGTTATACTTATATGGCTGAAGTAAAACCTTGTTAGCACTCTAAAAGTTTCATTTATAGTTCACTTTTCATGAAACTTGGTCAGAACATTAGTTCTATTAAAATCTTGGACTGCACAGAACAGGTCAGTTCGTTGGTATCTCAGGTGAGCGGCTTTGGGCCTTTCAGGCCCTCTTGTTTTAAAGTGCAATGTCAATCCAATATAAGGTAAATCATCTTAAGTATTATGAAATTAAATTGTAGTCTGAATAAAAAACTAACAATTTGGCCAAGATTGTCTATCTTCATTCTTACAAAACTTACTGCAGAACTGTCATATGTTTCCTCAGAAAATCTCATGTCTTATTTCCATCCTTGTAATGAATAAAGTATATGTTTTCAATATAAGATACTTAATTCTGAATATTGCTAATACAATTGGCATTGTCTGTTTCTAACCTACTGTAGATAATATAACTGTCCTTGGAACTGTCCATAGCACATCACATTTTGTCTAATGTTCAGACTCCTCCATCGGCCTATTGAAGATGCACTGCTTGATGAAATAAAGACTAAAATTGAAAAAGACAAACAGAGGAAGGCAAGAATGGGTCAGGCAGAAAGTGTACACCCAGTAGCGTCTACTGAGTCAGAAGTGACAAACTCTGTAAATGCTCAGTCAAAGCCTGAAAGTGCCAATACTAACACACAGGTGGCACCAGAGATAGCTGTAGGCTGTGAGAGTGAGTTGGTGCAGAAGGCTAAAAGGGAGGAGTTTTCCAATGACCTAGATGAGCCAATGGATGTGGAGCAAGCAGCTGGTGGTGTGGAGTTAACAATGGAAACAGAGGAGGTGGTCTCTTCCAGCTCTGATGTTAGCATGCAGCAAACAGGTCACACACGCTTTGTGTTGTTATTTTGCAAATTATTTATTGTTATCTCTTTAAATATATTTTTATGGAAAAATCCAAATGCACAGTCTGGTCAAGTTCTATGCTCTCCAGTAAGTTAAGTTATGCAAGGTTTTGTGGATTCAATGACAGAAAACATAGCTCCTGACCATTCTGCACAATTGCGCACGCGGGTCTGTAATAAAGTTCGTTTCAAATGGCATAATACACATTTTCGCATGACACAGCTCATATGATGTCAACCTTCACTTTATTGTTCTCAAAATGTTCTCCCAGAGACTCTTACTACTTGTTCTACAAACTCATAGGTGTCGTATCCATGAAATTTATCTAAGGTTAAGATGTTGCCATGCCTTACAATTTAATTGGCTGATTGCAAAGTTCATCTGTGAGTTCACTTTCAGCATCATTCCTTTTTTGTATTGCATACATAATGATGTTTTAATTCAGTTCCTGATGAGAGAAGTGAGCGACAGAATGCTGTTAACCAATTGAGAGATATACCTGGACTTCAAGTGTTCACCCCTGATGACTTCCATGATTTGTCACCGGAACAGCAACAAGTAATATTGCAATTCGTGATTTTGGGGGTTTCAACAGGCTCGTTACCAGACTACGCATTTCTTTATGCCAAATCCTTGGGAAGTATCTAAGTTGTTTTTATGCCCCCCAAGGAGGGCATATAGTGATCGAACTGTCCGTCCGTCTGTCGGCCACACTTTGCGTTTAGGTTTTGAAAAATGCTCATGACTTCTATGTCTCTTCAGTTAGCAACTTGATATTTGGCATGTATTTGCATCTCATCGAGCTTCACATTTTGAGTGATGAAAGGTCCAGGTCATCTTTCAAGGTCAAAGGTCAAAAAAATAATCAAAGGGAAGTAATAAGCTTTAAAGGGAGATAATTATCTGTAGCTGCCAAATGATAAAAAAAATAAAATCGAAGTGACACAGTAGGGGGCATTGTGTTATTGACAAACTCATCTCTTGTTTTACATAGTACAGCTGATTCATTTGATTTGAAGATAAACTACTTGCTTAATGATCAGTCAAACCATGTGCCCAATTTATATCTCTTGGCGATTGATAAACATTCCTTTAACAAAAATTGCTTGTAAATTATATGCCATTTCCCTGTTTGAAACATAGTGAAAATGGCTATATGAAACCAGCATGAAACCAGAACAGCCTTCAAGTAACTCGCAAGCTGTTCAGGTTTGATGCTGTTTGCTGCTAATACGTATCTAAAGGTTGTAAACAAAGCCTTTAGAACTGTAATCTATGAAGAAAGGTTATTCATTATGCCTCCCTTCGAAGAAGAAGAGGTATATTGTTTTGCTCATGTCGGTCCTTATGTCCGTCCGTCCGTCCACCAGATGGTTTCCGGATGATAACTCAAGAACACTTATGCCTATGATCATGAAACTTCATAGATACATTGATCATGACTCACAGATGACCCCTATTGATTTTCAGGTCACTAGGTCAAAGGTCAAGGTCACGGTGACCCGAAATAGAAAATGGTCTCCGGATGATAACTCAAGAACGCTTATGCTTAGGATCATGAAACATCATAGGTACATTGATTATGACTCGCAGATGACCCCTAATGATTTTCAGGTCAAAGGTCACGGTGACTCAACTTAAAAAAAAATGGTTTCCGGATGATAACTCAAGAACGCTTACGCCTAGGATTATGAAACTTCATATGTACATTCATCATGACTCGCAGATGACCCCTATTGACTTTCAGGTCACTAGGTCAAAGGTCAAGGTCACGGTTACTTGACACAGTAAAAGGGTTTCCGGATAATAACACAAGAAAGCTTACGCCTAGGATCATGAAACTTCATAGGTACATTGATCATGACTTACAGATGACCCCTTTTGATTTTCAGGTCACTAGGTCAAAGGTCAAGGTCACAGTGCCAAAAAACGTATTCACACAATGGCTGCCACTACAACTGACAGCCCATATGGGGTGCATGCATGTTTTACAAACAGCCCTTGTTTAATTTGATTTGCTAAGGTATTACATGGGTCACAATGCATATCTGTGAAGGCAAGGTTGAGGTATTGTTTCCCTGTTGGTTGTCAGGTAGCTAGACAGATGGCGCAGTCCTTCCTATCAAGCATGCCACCTACTTCAGGTTTGGTTCAACAACAAGAGGCTGTAGCCAAAAAGAAACCAAAACAACATCAACAACAGGCACCTTTTGCAGATTTTAAGGTATTCTTTTAATTCAAGTTTGCTTACTTTGTCTTCTGTAGGTGAACAAAGCACACTTAATCATGTTTAAAAACAAGATCAATAGATGAATTTTTTTCAGTATTTATCAATTGAACAAAGCACACTTAATCATGTTTAAAACAAGATCAATACATGCATTTTCTTCAGTATTTATCAATATTGTGTTTTTACTTTTAAGTTCTACTGTTTCTTGTGTGTTTTGTAATGTACAATTTGAATCAATACCGGTAACAATATATTTATTGCTGTATTGATATATATACAACATTAGGTTTTTAAATGCAAAATTATTGCAGTTAATATAAATTTAGCTTTGAATTTTTAGTTTCCAGAGGAAACAAAAGGAAAGAATGTGTATACCAATGAGTATAGGTAAGGGTTAAAAAAGTAAAATGCTTTTTCTTTTTTTGTCCCCTACCGGTGAAACCAGTGGGGACTTATGGTTTGCGCTCTGTGTGTCAGTCTGTTAGTCTGCCTGCCTGTCTGTCTGTCTGTCTGCCTGCCTGCCTTCCTGCCTGTCTGTCTTTCAGACAGTCCGTCACACTTTTCTGGATCCTGCGAAAACTTTAAAAGTTCTTCAGATTTTTTCATGAAACTTGAAACATGGATATATGGCAATATTGAGAGTATGCATGTCATTTCATTTCCTTGCTACGTCAAGAATTCTGGTTGCTATGGCAACAAATATTTTAAAAAAAATCAAAAAAAAATCTGACAATGATGGAGTTTCACTGGTAGGGGACAATGTTGCTTGGCAATCTCTTGTTTAATTACTGATATATTTAAAACAGGATTATTCAGGTAATTGTGAAACGTTAAGGAATAACATTAAAAAAGTAATTGATTTTTAATTATAATTGGCTGTATTGCTGTTTTAGCTCACCTGATTGCTCAGGTGAGCTTTTGTGACTGGTCTTGGTCCGTCGTCTGTCCGTCCACATTTGTTTGTAAACACTCTAGAGGCCACATTTATTGTCCGATCTTCATGAAACTTAATCAGAAGCTTTGTCCCAATGAAATCTCGGTCGAGTTGGAAACTGGGTCGTACCGGATCAAAAACTAGGTCACTAGGTCAAAAAAACGAAAAAACTTGTAAACACTGTAGGTCACATTTCATGCCCAATCTTCATTTAACTTTGTCAAAATGTTTGTCTTAATGATATGTTGGTTGAGTTCAAAAGTGGTTCCGGTCCGTTGAAAAACATGGCAGCCAGTTGGCGGGGCAGTTTTCCTCATTTGGCTGTAGAGAAACCTTTTAAACACTCTAGAAGTCACAATTTTTGCCCAATCATCAATAAAGTTGGTCAAAACATTGGTTTTATTGATATCGTGGACAAGTTCGAAAATGGTCCAGATCGGTGAAAAAACATGGCCGCCAGTGGGCGGGCATTTTTCTCTATATGTATATAGTGAAAACATGTGAACACTCTAGACATCACATTTTTGGCCCAATTTTCATGAAATTTGGTCAGAACATTTGTTTCCTTGATATGAGAGTTGAGTTTGAAAATGGTTCCGGTCAGTTGAATAACATGGCTGCTGGGGGGGGCAGCTTTCTCATATTTATAAAGTAAAAATCATCATGAAACTTGGTGAAAAGATTGGTTTTATATATATATCACATAATGAATGCCATAATTATTGCCTTTAGATTGTCCAAATTTTCATTATATAATACAAAATCCTTGTAAACACTCTAGATGTCGCAATTTTGTTTCAGACTTTATGAATCTTGGTCATAATAATTATTTTTGTAAGCAAAGTTTGATGTTTGGTTAGGGGGGTCAACTCAAAATATAGGTCACCAGGTCAAATCTTACAAAAACAAAATCACTCCATATACCAGAGTTTTGGTTCAATAATGATGAAACTTGACCAGGATGTTTGTCTGGACAATATCTGGGTCAAGTTTGACGTTTGGTAAAGATTGAATGAACCGAATCCTCTCAGGTGAGCGAACTAGGGCCATCTTGGCCCTCTTGTCTGTAATTGTACTGTCAAAAATACATGTTGTTTTTTTCAGCACTGTGCAGAAAGATGATTTCAAGGTAATCAAGCGTCTAAAATCTGAACTAGTTTGTATTTTGTCTAGATTTAAGGAACTATGCATGTCAATAAATACTGGCATATATCATTCTTTTAGGCATGAACATTTTTGTTTTGTAAATTATATTAAATATTCTATTGCTATTAAGCATGTGTATCATAGCACAGGGTTTGTTCGCTTTCCAGCCCTGTGATAGACAGACTATGGTATTCAACTTTGAAGAAACAGTCCGCTTAACAGATCCCACAGAATCTAATCAAGGTATTTAGGGAGAATAATATAAAACTGAAGGCCAGTATTTTTTTCTTTATACAGATTAAATGTATGTTTTATTACTTTATTCTGACTATACATGGTTGCTTATTAATTTTTAGACACATACAATTTTACAGTCTTATATTATGAAGAAATATGTACGTATGTAGTTAAATTATGTATATACATTACATATGACCCTACTCTTACCCTGTCGAAAAACATGGTATATTTCTTTTCACCTGTCTGTTGGTCATTATGAATGAAAAATACACAAACTGAAACTTCAGCAGCATGCCTATGAATTTTGAGGTAAATGTTGAAAATGACAATGTCACAGCGGCATGTAACAATAAATTCGTTTTTTGCACATTATCTTGAGAATGCATTGACCTATGATCATGAAATTTGTATAGTTATTACATGCATGAAAAGGAAGACGCCTGTTGATTTTTAATTGGAGTTCACAGAGGTTTCTAAGAGGAAATTTGTTTCCGAACTATATATTGAGAACGCTTTGATTTATGAAATTTGCTTCAACACAATATCAAGAGAATTTTTAAGATCAAGGTAAAATAGTATGCTGGAAAGGCTTTACAAAGGATGATGGATAGTAATTTTCAAAGCAAAAGATCTAAGTTGAATGTCACTGGAATTAAAATGCTGAAAGATGGGAGGCATTTATGTTTTACAAACATCTAATTATATACATGACTACATAAGAAGTATGTAATTGGTCATTACATGGAGTTGAACATGAGGACTGAAAAGTGCATGGTTTCAGGCTTGTAATAGAAATCAGCTAAAATTGTGTTAAAGGGTGTTATGGATAATGAGTCGATAACGAAAAATAATTCCCAATCTTTATTCAAATTTTTTTTGTTTAAGACTGGAGTGGGCAACTGGTTCCAAGACTGATACTAACAAAAAAATAGGTCCCTCAGGATTTACATAGCAACAAAAAGCGATTGTCTCTTATGTTGATTAGCTATTGAGCTAGCTAGAAATTGTTTGTTTTAATGACCTGTCTTGTCAGAACTCTTGTACACTCTCAATTGTTTGAAGGATTTATTGTGTAAGGGATTATAATTTCCATAATGTATCATCTATTAGCATTATTTTCTGATTTATTTTATAATTCTTTAAATTATTGGTGGTAAGCTGACAAAAATTGTGTTTGTGCATCAGGCTAGTTTACCCAATCATGCATTCATTTTAACAACTGCATGTTTTGTATGTTTAGATGTGCCAGATGAATTCTTTGAGCTGACAGAGCGGGACATCCGTAGCCTTATGTCTGAGAAACAGCGACAGCTGTAAGCATGCCTCTAGCTAAATTATCTTGGAAACACATCATATTTTTACAAGAAAGTCCCCTACAGGTTACACTCTAAGGGACTAGAGGTTTTTATCTGTTAATTATGTCTGTCTGATCTGCATGTCTATGAGTCTTTCCATTTACAAACTTTGCTCTTGCAAGTTTGCAAAAAGTACTGAAGGCGGTTTGATGCAGCTTGGTATAATGGTCTATGTAGAAAATATGCGCAACCCCTTTTTATCCTAGGTCAAAAGTTAAGTCATGGTGCTAAAAATAAAACAAAACTTATTATTGTCATTACTAAAACAATGCATTAAATATTATTGTGTTAATTTGTATGCACACTCAGCTATAGGTTTCCAATAGGTCTGTCTGTTGATTTTTTTTCCTCCGTTCGTCTGTTGACTATTTAAAATCAAAGTGAAACATCTTGAAAAATGCATATCATAAAACTGGATCCTGCAAGTTTTAAGATCGCAATAAAAATTCTTGGATGAAGCTTGGTAAACGTATTACTGGCCATGTAGGGATAATGCAAGACCTTTCTGTTTGCACAGGGATCAAAGGTCAGATTTTTGTGCTGAAAAAGGAACAAAACTTCATACTGCAAAACCATAATTATTCCCCAAACACTAATTATTGTATATTTGGTAAGAAGAGGAATTGCAGAATTTCAGTTATTAACGAAGAATTTTGTCGAATGCTTAAAACACATTAAGACTGAATTTAGGTAGGCATTTAATATATGACATAAGCCATGAATACCTCTTAAGTCTGTTTCGCATTCTAGACAAATCTGGATGTTACACCTATGGGACTGCATTATACTGTGTACTGGAAAACACTTAATCAGCAAAACTGTTTGGAAGCATTTACTTCACTAAGGTAAAATTGTAAGGATTTGTGCTTATTTGTAAAAACGTTATAACCAATTGCTTTTATTGTGTTTTTAAGGGGTGTTGAACATTGTTCAGCCAACAATAGGCGGATCAAAGATAATTAATAAGATTCAGTCCCACTAATTCTTTATTCATAACAATGAACTAGATAATTGTGGTACAATAAGAAGGGCATGTTACTATAAACTGATAACAAAGGACTTGTTTATTAGCATGTAATAAACAGGGTCTTCCTCCTGCAAGTGACTCACAAGATCACCCTTTTTCCTATCCATGATATCAGAAATTACGGAATTAAAATGTTGGCAAAATATTCATATATTTTGTAACTAGGAAATTTCATGCAGAAGAAAATAAATGGTTGTACAGTAATATGATTACTCAATCACTACATAAGATGCGATAATAAATGATGCACACATTTTGCAACATATTTGCCTTTTGTCTGTCTGTCTGTCATTCCCCTCCTATTTTCAACCATCTCCTCCACCTTTCTGTCTGCAAAAAAAGGAAAAAAGAGTAAGTATGATCACAAAACTTGGTGGCTAAGTAATACTTTTTTTAAGGGCTATATCTCAGAAACTTTATATGATATCATCATGAAACTTTATAGGTGGATAGATATGAATGAGGTCAGGAGAAGTGCCGTGCACAAGAACCATAACCCTACACTTACACTTTTTACACTTTGATATTGTCCTTTGTTTGTTTTTTGTATGATGAAACTTTTCAGGGCAATATCTCAGAAACCATGCAAGATTTCAAAATGAACATCATGGGTGTTTTGATATTCATGAGGAGAAGTGCCATGCTTACGAACCATAACCCTTCATTTTCTTAAATAAGAGTTATGGCCCATTCTTGTTTTTGTATGATGGAACTTCTCAGATACAATACAACATTACGACATTAAACTTCATGGGTGTGTAGAAATTAATGGGAAGAAGTGTCATGCACTAGAACTATAACCCTGCGCTTCCTTAACTAAAAGTTATTGCCCTTTGTTGTTTTTGTAGGATGTAACTTTTCAAGGCTCTATATCAGATACGCCACAGGATTTCAACATGAAACTTAATGACTGTGTAGATGTCAATGAGGAGAAGTGCAATTGATAAAAGTCACTTAATTATGACCTACTAATTATTACTTTACACTTAATGATTATTCTGTTTATCAAGGGATTTGCACCGATCCATAAACAAAGTTTATTTGGCAGGGGATATCAATTCAATGAATTCGCTTGTTGGATTTTTCATTCATACTTGGATATAGACAGTTGGCTTTTTGTTGAAAGAAAATCACTGTTAACCAAAATTAGGTCTAGAGAGAAAATGTCGTCCCAGATTTGACTGTGCAAAATGCACATGCTAATCTGGGATGACACTACGAACATGTTCATCTGGGATGACACTATGCACTTGCATTAAGCCCAGTTTTCCAACAACAAGGCTCATATTAAACCAACAAACAATTTCTATTCCACTGCAGCCATGAGTTGGAGGATCAGCCTCTGATGACGTCAGCAATGAGGAAGGCCCATCTGGAGGAGTTGTATGGGAAATACGAGCGTGTGGTGATCCGCGTGCAGTTCCATGACAAACTGGTCCTACAGGGTGTGTTCAGACCAAGGGAAACCAGTAAGTGTGATACTCTTGGGTTTAGGCTAAACCTTTTTGTTTTAAGCTAAATTACATTGAACAAAATGTGTTTATAGAAATATTAGTGAGTCTGTTTCCTGGAAAGAAGCAGTAGTTAGTGTCTATTTATTTATTATTTTGTGTTTATTTAGATTATTTATTCTTTAAAATGATGTGTGTTTTTGTTTGTTTTTGTATGTACTTCAACGCATGCTGTTATTTATATGTATGTTAATGACGATGAGCTTCACATGCTTAAGTCGAAAATAAACTATTATGTTCTGTTCTGTTCTATGAACAGATTCTAAGAATGCTTTGCAAATGAGGATTGAACCCTTGACCTTTTGGTTGCAACGGGAGCATCTTTTACACCATTTACAATTTAACTTCATGTTTTTTGAAAACCAAAGCAGCCAATGTCCGAAATCTTAAATTATTGATTTAAAGCGAGATCATTTTACATGTCTGTCTATGTTTGCATAAAATATACATGTTTAAACGCAATAGATGTTGACATATAGTCCATACTCAAGGAATACCATTCTCAATGATTTAAATATCTCGCAGATTAGCCTGTGCTGTCCACTGAGACTAGATATTCGTTTAGAAGAGACTTCTTTTAAACAACAAATTCCATGTTTAAGCGCTGCTCATACGTATTTCATGTGTGTTTACAGTATTTGCTGTTCAGAAGTTTGTCAAAGATCATCTTGAAGACAAGAGTCTCCAGTTCTACCTCTGTAAGAACCACATACATGCACATCTGCAAATACACTGTTTTCATTACACATCGCATGTAGTTGAAGTACTTTGTCATAAAAAGCAAGAGCTTATAAAATCTTTTAAGTAATGGATATAAAAAGTATATGTATTGTAAGAAACATACAACTTGTATTGTCTTTTAGTTTAAAACTATGTAAAATTAGTTCAGATTTACAGATTACGTATCTTCTGTTTTGTAGATACTTCTCCTCCAAAGAGTGTCCTCAAAGACAACACGAAAACACTTATTGAGGTCGGTATATCAGGACAAGGCCCATAGTCATTTTGATTAAACAATTTATAAGTTAATACATAATTGTGAGGGATAAAGTTAAGTCTAAATCATTATCAACTATAGTTAAGTCTAAATCATTATCAACTATAGTTAAGTCTAAATCATTATCAACTATAGTCAAGTCTGAATCATTATCAACTATTAAAACTGAGCGGCATTCTGGGAAAACCATGCTTAATGCATGTGACTATATTATCCTTCCAGATTAGACTGTGCGGTTTGCACAGACTTATCAGGTACGAAACTGTCCGCTTAAATGAAATTTTTCATTTGAATCAATTGTCTTCTGAACAAAAATCCTGTTCATGCGACATGTATTGTCCCTGATTTGCCTATGCTTACTGCATTGGCTAATCTGGTTGTGACATTTTTTGGACATAAATTGTGTCTTGTTCTGAGAAAACTGGGCATAATGCATGTGCGTATAGTGTCGTCCCAGATTAGCCCCTGCAGTCCGCACAGGCTAATCAGGGACACAACTTTCCACCTAAACTTGATTTTCGGTAAGGAGGGACTTCCTTGAAACTAAAAATACCATAAAACTAAAAATACCATAAAAGCGGAAAGTGGCGTCCCTGATTAGCCTGTGCGGACTGCACAGGCTAATCTGGGACGACACTTTACGCACATGCATTAAGCGCAGTTTTGTCAGAACATGACTCAATTAAGCCTGGTTTTCCAAGAGGCCGACTCAAATACATACAATCACCATGTGTTTGTTACAACACAGAAAACCATTTACATGTATATCCAGATTATAAGTGATTGATTATCCAGTTATAGTCTTCTTATTTGTGTTGATTAACATAAGGTAAAAGTATGCTTTATTAATGATCTCAAATTCAAATGGAGTAATGCAAGGGTAAATTGTATTGAACTGTAAATTTCAGGCCAAGCTCATCCCTGCTGCATTAATATACTTTGGATCTGAAGATCAAAAAGGTACTGTCCTTCTGATCTTCCATTTTAGCCTGGCTCTGGGAAAATAAGACTTAATGCATAAGCGTAAAGTGTTGTCCCAGATTGGCTTGTGCAGTCCACTTAGGTTTATCAGGGACGACATTTTACGCTGTTATTGTATTTTTCATTAAAAAGAAGTCTCTTTAAAGTAACAATCTTTTAAGCAGAAAGTGTGTCACTGATAAGCCTGTGCGAACTGCACAGGTTAATCTTTAACGATATTTTACACACATGCATTAAGCCCTGTTTTCCCAGAGCGAGGCTCATTTGGCAATATTCTGTTTTGACCTTGATATATATCTTATTAATTACTCATTTTATTTATTGATGCCATGAAAATGATAATACCATCGAGATTTCACCAAGAATTGAAATGTTTGTTCTCAACAGAGCACTATCTGTCTGATGCTTTGCTGTCAGAGACCAGCTCCAAGTTGCAAGCTGACATACTGGTCGCAGAATGGTTTGTATCTGTTGTATATTTGGCACTCAGGCTTTCTGGTGTCAGTTACTGGTGGATCAGCTGACACAGGAAAAATGAAAATGATGTAACTGACCTCAGTGATATAACTGAAAGACCATTGAAAAATCCAAACATACAAACTAATCATTATGCCACAAATTATGTAATTGACCATATTGGTAAGATTTATACAATATAGAAAGAAATGACAAGCATATATTAAGATGTATTTTAATGCAACTGCATAGAACGCAACTGTCTACAAATACATTTAAGTCCACTGTTAGGTAAAATAAAAACATTTTGTCCTTTAAAGCCTTGGAGCAACAAACAGTGAAGACCAATCTTCATCAGATATGAAAACGTACACTGGAAAGGGCAAGCAGGCAGCCAAGTCACAGAAAATCAACACAGAGTCATCATCATCATCATCAGCAGCAGCAGCAGGAACATCATCTTCAGCGCCTTCCTCCAGCAACCAGTCTGATAAACATGTCCCAAAATGGTTCAAAGTGGGTAAGTATTATGATACATAGGTCATGTTATGAAACAAATAATGTTAATATACGTACAGATAATAATACAGGAATATTGGTGCATTTTTAGTATCAAATACAGACTACCAGATCAGAATTCTTTATCTCAGAGTGGGAAATCTGGTTTTTGTTTTAACCAGTTGGGAAAAAACAGATTTGTGTACTCATCCAAATGGTGTCATGAATGCATGTAATTATTTGTCTAGTCCAATATAATGTTATATTTATGTTCTGAATTTACGCATCATTTGTGTTTTTTGTCATCGTAAAGAGTTATATAATAATTGAAAATTGTATGGTTGTGGTGTTCCAACTGTTCTTATTACACTGGTTTTTGGTATGAACATGTATCATCCGTTCTGTGTTCTCTAAAAGACAATGTAACAATCAACTCATACGATACAATCCATCAAAACACCAAAGTAATGTTATATTTCCAATATATTAATGTAGATAAATTATGAATGAATGATATAATATATTTAAATGTCCCCCACCAACTATAGTGGGGGACATATTTTTTTTGCCCTGTCTGTCTGTTGGTCTGTTTGCTCCAACTTTAACATTTGCAATAACTTTTTCAATATTCAAGATAGCAACTTGATATTTGGTATACATGTGTATCTCATGGAGCTGCACATTTTGAGTGGTGAAAGGTCAAGGTCATCCTTCAAGGTCAGAGGTCAAATATATGTGGCCAAAATCGCTCATTTTATGAATACTTTTGCAATATTAAAGATAGCAACTTGATATTTGGCATGCATGTGTATCTCATGGAGCCGCACATTTTGAGTGGTGAAAGGTCAAGGTCATCCTTCAAGGTCAAAGGTAAAAAAAAAATCAAAGCAGCGCAGAAGGGGACATAGTGTTTCTGACAAACACATTTTTTGTTAAAACGTACCTTTAATTTAAATAATTATTTACAAATTCGTTTCTGTTGTTGCAGTTATTATGCTTTGCTTAAATGTTAAAATATTTTTTTATAGGAACAAAAATACAATAATTTAAACTGCATATTAAATGAAATAAAAATACTGTAGCAAATGTGCATGATTCATAATTATTATTGACATTTATGTTCTTTTGTCTGCAGGTCACAAGAAATGATATGAGATTAACAGAAGAGTTGAAAGATAAACAATGAGCTTTGAACTTTTATGGAGACAACGCAATGTATCACAACTTATGTTCGTTAAGTGATGTATTTGTTTCATGATTATTGTTCTCTTACAGTTGAACAATGTAATGCTTTACAAGAGATGTTAATTTATTCACAGACAAAATATAACCTTGTTTCTGAGTTGATACATGTTTATGCAGAATAAATGTTTAATGCTTTACTGGTTGTAGTTCCTTTGCTTTATTTGCCTTTTGATATCAACTCTCTGACAAAAAAGGTGATGTCTTAATGCTGTATAATATATATATATATATATATATATATATATATATATATATATATATATATATATATATATATATATACATGTATTAAAAACAATAGCGACAGTGTTTGGTCAATTAATTTCCAATTAGCTACTATTAAAATATTTAACTCCTTGCTTTTTTAAGCAATTATGCTTATTTCTCTGTAAATTACTCTTTATGTCAAACACGTGTAATTCGAATTAACCCATTTGCTTACGAACAGCTGAGGTAGAATGTGTGCCTTGAATTGCTCAAATTTTCCAAGTGTTAACACCAATTACGCAATTATATCTGTTACGTAAAGCAAATTTTCATTCAACTTCTATGCAATTTTGAGCTTTTAATAAAAAAAAAAGGAAAAGTCAAATACATGTTTGAAAGATACTTTTTCATAACATCTCAAATGTTGTGGTACTAAGGAAAGCGTAAACATGCTTTTTTTGTATCAGCATTAACCAATTTCTTTGGGCTAAAATAGGACACAATTCAAGATGAGCTATTGTGATCACCCTGTCGGTTGAGCATCATCAACCATTAGCTCACTTCCACTATTGAGGCCAAATTTTTTATCCAATCTTGATGAAACTATGTCAAAATGTTAATCAGAACAATAACAATCTCAGGTGAGCCACTTGGGGCCATCAAGATCGGAAGCTCTCTTTAGATACGTGCTGTTCATAATGCGAAACAAATTTGATAAATTGTTGTAGTAATACTAATAGCTCAATCAGTGTCGTTATATGAAGTAAATACAATGAAAATGTGTTAAAACCGGGAAACACAAAATACTATACATAACGCTTTTCTTCCTAGATGTCGATTTTAAAGAGAAAAGTATATTATAATTCAGAACTCAAAATTAAGGGATTTTTTTTTTGCCACAAAAAGTTCATAGTGTATTACCCTTATAATAGAGGGTTATGCTTCAACACTTTGTAATAAGTTAAGGTGTTGCATCGAACTAAAAATGTCTCCAAATCGACCAGGCGACGCGCAAAGCCGTTTTGTAAGTTTAGTATAATCTAACCATATATTGACCAATCGCAAAGCTGAACGTATAACTGATCCCCTTCGCGCGGAAGCACTTAGCAAAATGAATTTGTTGGGAACGTCTCTTTTCCATTGTCTGAAATGTCTCTTTTCCATTGTCTGCAAAAAGGCAGTGAAACACCAAATTACGCAACATTTTTTTTATTCAGCAAAACAGTTCAACGCTAAATAGTTTGTGCATGATGTTCAAAAGATTTAAGTTACATTTAAAAGCGAATACGTTTGTTCGTAATATGTACGGTACCGACGGACTAATACATTTAAAACAAAAAGTCTATTTTTTTAGTTCTTTCCTTCTAGACGTCTAGCCACGGCGTGAGAGAATAATATTTCAAATTGCATTCGTTAGCACACCTCATCCTTTATCACTAAAGATTATTTTAAAATCGAATTATTGTTCTTGACTATAAATAGTCTATAGTCTTTACTAAAAGTCGAATATGGTCACAGTAAATAACACTGAAAATCGCACCATCTTTCATTTCTGAAAGTCGACTATGGCCACAGTAAATGGCTCTTAAAATGAGACCATCGTTCATTACTGCAAGTCGAATATGGCCACAGTAAATGACTCTTAAAATAACACCATCGTTCATTACTCAAAGTCGACTATGGCCACAGTAAAAATGACTCTTAAAATGACACCATCGTTCATTACTGCAAGTCGACTATGGCCACAGTAAATGACTCTTAAAATGACACCCATCGTTAATTACTACAAATCGACTATGGCCACAGTAAATGACTCTTAAAATGACACCCATCGTTCATTACTACAAGTCGACTATGGCCACAGTAAATGACTCTTAAAATGACACCATCGTTCATTACTGAAAGTCGACTATGGCCACAGTGAATGACTCTTAAAATCACACCATCGTTTATTTCTAAAGGTTGACTATGGCAACAGTAAATGACTCTTAAAATAACACCATCGTTCATTACTAAAAATCGACTATGGCCACGGTAAATGACTCTTATAATAACACCATCGTTCATTACTGAAAGTCGACTATGGTCACAGTAAATGACTCTTAAAATAAGACCATCGTTCATTACTGCAAGTCGACTATGGCCAAAGTAAGTGACTCTTAAAATGACACCATCGTTCATTACTTCAATTCGACTATGGCCACAGTAAATGACTCATAAAATGACACCACCGTTCATTACTGGCAGTCGACTATGGCCACAGTAAATGATTATTAAAATGTCACCACTGCTCATTACTGCAAGTCGACTATGGCCACAGTAAATGACTCTTAAAATGAAACCATCGTTCATTACTGCAAGTCGACTATGGCCACAGTAAATGACTCTTAAAATGACACCATCGTTCATTACTTCAATTCGACTATGGCCACAGTAAATGACTCTTAAAATGACACCACCGTTCATTACTGGCAGTCGACTGTGGCCACAGTAAATGACTCTTAAAATGTCACTACTGCTCATTACTGCAAGTCGACTATGGCCACAGTAAATGACTCTTAAAATGACACCATCGTTCATTACTGAAAGTCGACTATGGCCACAGTATATGACACTTAAAATGACACCATTGTTCATTACTGGAAGTCGACTATGGCCACAGTATATGACTCTTAAAATAAGACCATCGTTCATTACTGCAAGTCGACAATGGCCACAGTAAATGACTCTTAAAATGACACCATCGTTCATTACTGAAAGTTGACTATGGCCACAGTATATGACACTTAAAATGACACCATTGTTCATTACTGGAAGTCGACTATGGCCACAGTATATGACTCTTAAAATAAGACCATCGTTCATTACTGCAAGTCGACTATGGCCCCAGTAAATGACCTTTAAAATGACACCATCGTCCATTACTGCAAGTCGACTATGGCCACAGTAATTGACTCTTAAAATAAGACCATCATTCATTACTGCAAGTCGACTATGGCCACAGTAAATGACTCTTAAAATGACACCATCGTTCATTACTAAAGGTCGACTATGACCACAGTAAATGACTCTTAAAATGACACCATCGTTCAGTACTAAAAGTCGACTATGGCCACAGTAAATGACTCTTAAAATGACGCCATCGTTCATTACTGAAAGTCGACTATGGCCACAGTAAATGACTCTTAAAATGACACCATCCTTCATTACTAAATGTCGACTATGGCCACAGTAAATGACTCTTAAAATGACACCATCGTTCATTACTGAAAGTCGACTATAGCCACAGTAAATGACACTTAAAATGACACCATCGTTCATTACTGCAAGTCGACTATGGCCACAGTATATGACTCTTAAAATAAGACCATCATTCATTACTGCAAGTCGACTATGGCCACAGTAAATAACTCTCAAAATGAAACCACCGTTCATTACTAAAGGTCGACTATGGCCACAGTAAATGACTCTTAAAATGACACCATCGTTCAATACTAAAAGTCGACTATGGCCACAGTAAATGACTCTTAAAATAAGACCATCGTTCATTACTGCAAGTCGACTATGGCCACAGTAAATGCCTCTAAAAATGACACCATCGTTCATTACTGCAAGTCGACTATTGCCACAGTAAATGACTCTTAAAATGGAACCATCGTTCATTACTGCAAGTCGACTATGGCAACAGTTAATGACTCTTAAAATGACACCATCGTTCATTACTGGAGGTCAACTATGGCCACAGTAAATGACTCTTAAAATAACACCATCGTTCTTTACTCAAAGTCGACTATGGCCACAGTAAATCACTATTAAAATGACACCATCGTTCATTACTAAAAGTCGACTATGGCCACAGTAAATGACTCTTAAAATGACACCCATCGTTTATTATTACAAGTCGACTATGGCCACAGTAAATGCCTCCTTAAATGACGCCATCGTTCATTACTGAAAGTCGACAACGGCCACAGTAAAAGACTCTTAAAATGACACCATCGTTCATTACTAAAGGTCGACTATGGCCACAGTAAATGACTCTAAAAAATGACACCATCGTTCATTACTAAAAGTCGACTATGGCCACAGTAAATGATTTGAAATGACACCCATCGTTCATTATTACAAGTCGACTATGGCCGCAGTAAAAGACTCTTAAAATGACACCATCGTTCATTACTTAAAGTCGACTATGGCCACAGTAAATGACTCTTAAAATGACACCATCGTTCATTACTGCAATTCGACTATGGCTACAGTAAATGACTCTTAAAATGACACCATCGTTCATTGCTAAAAGTCGACTTTGGCGACAGTAAATGACCCTTAAAATGACACCATCGTTCAATACTAAAAGTCGACTATGGCCACAGTAAATGACTCTTAAAATAAGACCATCGTTCATTACTGCAAGTCGACTATGGCCACAGTAAAAGACTCTTAAAATGACACCATCGTTCATAACTAAAAGTCGACTATGGCCACAGTAAATGACTCTTAAAATGACACCATCGTTCATTACTTCCAGTCGACTATGGCCACAGTAAATGACTCTTAAAATAACACCATCGTTCATTACTGAAATTCGACTATGGCCACAGTAAATTACTCTCAAAATAAGACCACCGTTCCTTACTGCAAGTCGACTATGGCCACAGTAAATGACTCTTCAAATGACACCCATCGTTCATTACTGCTATTCGACTATGGTCACAGTAAATGAATCTTAAAATGACACCACCGTTCATTACTAAAAGTTGACTATGGCCACAGTAAATGACTCTTAAAATGACACCATCGTTCATTACTGGAAGTCGACTATGGCCACAGTAAATGAATCTTAAAATTACACCATCGTTCATTACTGCAAGTCGACTATGGCCACAGTAAATGGCTCTTAAAATGACACCATCGTTCATTACTGAAAGTCGACTATGGCCACAGTAAATAACCCCAATTATCTATGTTTAAGCATTAATACGAAAATGTGAATGAGATTTTGTATAAAGACAAAGGCGCTCTTATGCCATTATAAGCATTAATACAAAATTGTGAACGAGTTTTAGGCAAACCACAAAGGCGCTCTTATCCGCCATATAGCCATTAATACGGAAATATGAACGAGATTTAGTCAATATACATAGGCGCTCTTTTCCCTTGATAAGCATTAATACGGAAATATGAACGACATTTTGTTAAAATAAATAGTCTCTTTTATCATCCATATAGGCAATAAATACGGAAATTAGAACGAGATTTAATGAAAAGACAAACGCGCTCTTATCCCATTATAAGCATTTATTCAAAAGACATAGTCGCTCTTATTCGCCATATAGCCATAAATACTGAAATATGAACGAGATTTAGTCAAAAGACATAGGCGCTCTTATCAACCATATAGCCATAAATATAATACAATGTAAGAGTACTATATTTTACACTTGTATGTATAATGAATATTCCTGATTCACGTATGAGTTTGAGCGCTCATTAACCTGTTTAACCTGCCCAGTAGTTACATTGACCGTTCCAAAGCGGTGACACCGGCTTTATTGTACGCTTTTGTATTTTGTTTCGTTTTGTGCCGTTCTGTTTTGGCAATTCATCACCTGCCATGAATAAAGGACCACGTACGTATGTATAATACAGGGTAAGATCTTTGATCCCAAAAGGTACATGGTGCTGCTAGAAAGAAGCACGGGGGGCGATTCGGAACAGAAACTGACATATTCATATAATATCCAGGTATTTTATTAATCAAATATAAACATATTGTCATTAAGAAACAAATTACCTATGGAAAAACGTATGATTGCGTCACTATACACACGCACATACGTTTGCAAATGTTTTGCTAAGATTTGCAGTAGATTTACGCTTGTTGCAAGAAAGATATTTATTTTTGCATGCATTTATTATTGCATGTAGAATACGCATTTAATCCGAATGCGCCAACTCTTGTAAGTAGACAAAATGACACCTCCATTATGATGGCTTTTTACCCCTCTAAGACAGTGAAGGAATATTATTTTGGCGATGTCCGGAGGTGTTTATCAATAATTATTTATTAAATTTCATTAAACTTAATATGAATGTGTTCAATCATACTGCGGTGCACGCGTTATTAATTTATTGCCCCTTAATAGATTGAAATTCAGGAAGGTTGTACGTCCGGAGCTATTTCACAGTACCTATTTCACGAAACTTAAAACAAATATACATCATCATTCGCCGATATTGTTTCTGTGTGGTTCTCCGTCCTTCCACTTTCAATGTCCGGAGCTGTGTGACAGTAACTATTGCATGAAAGTCTATAAAACTTAAATGTCATCATACTGCAGTGGTGCACACTTAAGTTCTGTCCGGATCGATAACTCAACAGTTAACAGTAAACCGGTGTCTGTAATGCAACGATCCCACTTTTGTCCTTACACATCTTCCGACCGTACGGTGTTGTCAGCCATGTTGAACTTTTCTGCAGGATGTTAGCGTCTTTGTGTTCACCAGGCTTTACCTTTGAAATAGATTGCAACAAAATCCAATCTGGTACGACATATTGACTAGGATTCTCACACAGTTTTTGAGTACCATGAAAGTTGTTACATTCGCTACAAGAAAACTTGCTTTTTAACATGAATATACATCTACTATCCAGAAAAATTTCTTACATGAAATTTCATGAGCACCTACAATTTCATCTGTAAAATTTATGTTCCGTGTTTTACTTACGTCTATCTGCTAGGGCGCTTGATCAATATTCTTTTATGCTCGAGCCTGCATTAAAAAACCCAAAATATTTGTGAAAATGAACTAAAAACACATCAAGTTACATAACAAGTCAAACTTTTAAAGTGTCAAAGGCTACGAAGACACTTATAAGTAATTGTTTTATTTCGATGATACGATAAACTTTTACTAATCATAAATTGCCTGTGACTAGTAATTGTATCAATGGCTTGGTTATGCTAAAACACGTTACAGATATCTCTTTAAACCATTTTGTAAAACGTAAATCCGAATGAAATTTCTATGACATTTATACGAAAAGAAAAACCTAATATGACTGCTATATTTTTTTACAAAACTGATCATTGTAGTATTATTGATATGGACAATACATACGGTGAGTTGTTGCCAGGCTATATGCTGTGAAAATACTTTTGGCCACCGTTCGTTGCAGAGCCTCTGTGGCCTCTTTATAACTACATCCAGTCGCGTGCAGTTTTATGATATGAAACAAACGATTATGAGAATATTTAACAAATTTTACATACATGTACTGTGAAATATTTTCTGTACGAATATGTAGTTTACTTTGACACCAAAGAAGAAAATAATTATTGTATGACATTCGAAACCGATATACTTTTTTCAATTAATTATATAACTTTAAATTTTTGCCTTTACTATTTATATTGTTCGGACTCGCCTTTAAAAAAAACGCGTAAAAAATAAAACGGGATTCTATGTCTATTGACAGTCTAACAGGCATGTTATATGGAGATATTGTACATTTTAAGAATTTGTTCTTCCATTAACATTTAAAATATTTACATTTGACGAATTAAATTTACACAAACACAGCGCAAGTTTATACTTTCGTGAATAAAATGTGGTTGTGCACAAAATGAACAAAATGTAACGCACTCTTATAAATAAAATCATGTTTTGAAAACGTATATATTATTGTAAGATAATACTTGTTACAAAAAATAATCAAAGACCATACTCTTTACCTCTTGCATCATCACTGAACACGCTTCCTTGACGAGGACGGATTCTGTATACGATGAAACTAGTCTGTAATTTAATATAAAAATGGTATTGGTTTTAATTTTTATAAGTTTAAGTTTAGTTTTTAACAAATGTTGATGGCAGTCTCGATCGAGCACGACCTTAGATGTATATCTTTCCACATACTAATTTTTAACCTTTACAAAATCGGTCATATGCAATATTATGTTTATTTTTCACTTTCTAAATCCATTGTAAACGGCCCAATGATTATGTTATGGCTGACTGGAATAGTTCATGAAAAAAATCAATACTCAATAAAAAAAATATAATACGAAATACCTTTTGTTCTTCTTGTAAGCTGATTTCAGCTTTTCGTTAGCTACGAGCTTTACCAAAGGGTGGTTCCTGTAAATGTCGTCATTATTGACAGTTTAAGTAAGCAATCAATTTCCCATGTTTTGTGAAATTTGTATGAAATCAAAGAAAGGGAAAGTTTTACATTGTGTATGGTACCGTTTGTCAGGAGAAATTGTGAATAAGCGAATAACACATATTTTTTCTTTACAATCGAACCTCGACTTTTATCGTTGATTGATTCAAAATATTTCGGCTCTTATCCTAAATATAAAGTGGTTATATAAATAAGGGAACACATATAGCTTTCAATTCTATGCTTATGCAATATACAGTTGCCATTGCTAGGCATTGTACTGTACTAAGTGCCTGTTCGTAATGCAACCGGATCATTGCGATACTTTGGTCTTTACGAATTTCTCATATAGAGTTTATCTATTTCGTTCGGATCTCATAGAATTCGAAGTAGCTATTGACTTTGGACAAGTAACAGACGCATCAAGACCAATTCCACAACACCGTCACACATAGGTTTCGGTGGCAAGACCGAGTTCGAATACTACGCCGTTTACAAAGCTTTTCTGCTGTTAAAGTCAGTTTTTGTAAGCATTAACGCACATTTTGAATATGCTTAGTATATCAGTGCATTGAATTTAATTGCAGAAAAGCTACCTTATTTATGACAATTACAACTTACCCGTTTTCTGAAAAGGTATCTTGGATGTTTTTCTCCACGACAGTCAGTGCCTGAATTACATGAGGAAAAAACTGATAAAAAAGAACCAAATGATTATAGCATGTACACTGTTTCAAGAGTATGACAATATGTTAATGAAATTGTGCATTAATATTTGAATATGATAATCAATAGGCATGCAACGGAGAGTAATGTATGAATTAATACCTCTAACGTGAAAACGCAAAATCCATATCCGATGGAACTTTTTGGTGCCGCGTCTACGTTTGTAATAAATTTGCAATGGTTAAGCAACCACAAAACGTCACTGAAATATATATAAAAAAAGATCGGAATGAAATGGCGATAGAACTTCGACCAAATTCCTATGAACTTATGTGATCCAATGAAGAGTAAAATATATATGACTTTCTTTTACATTATTGTAACCACTAGAACATGTAGAAATCCTATGAAACCATTGCTCACCTGTCTTCCACCGTCGATGTGACAATGGAAAATCACGTTTTGTATGCCACAGGGACCTAGATAGCATTTAATGTTGCCATAGTCGACTTGCAGTAATGAACTGTGATGACATTTTAAGAGTCATTTACTGTGGCCATAGTCGACTTGCAGTAATGAACAGTGGTGACATTTTAAGAGTCATTTACTGTGGCCATAGTCGACTTGCAGTAATGAACAGTGGTGACATTTTAAGAGTCATTTACTGTGGCCATAGTCGACTTCCAGTAATAAAAAAGGGTGTCATTTTAAAAGTCATTTACTGTGGCCATAATCGACTTGCAGTAATGTACAATGGTGTCATTTTAAGAGTCATTTACTGTGGCCATAGTCGACTTGCAGTAATGTACAATGGTGTCATTTTAAGAGTCATTTACTGTGGCCATAGTCGACTTGCAGTAATGAACGATGGTGTTATTTTAAGAGTCATTTACTGTGGCCATAGTCGACTTTTATTAATGAACGATGGTGTTATTTTAAGAGTCATTTACTGTGGCCATAGTCGACTTTTAGTAATGAACAATGGTGTCATTTTAAGAGTCATTTACTGTGGCCATTGTCGACTTGTAGTAATGAACGATGGTGTCATTTTAAGGGTCATTTACTGTCGCCAAAGTCGACTTTTAGCAATGAACGATGGTGTCATTTTAAGAGTCATTTACTGTAGCCATAGTCGAATTGCAGTAATGAACGATGGTGTCATTTTAAGAGTCATTTACTGTGGCCATAGTCGACTTTTAGTAATGAACGATGGTGTCATTTTAAGAGTCTTTTACTGCGGCCATAGTTGACTAGCAGTAATGAACGATGGTGTCATTTAAAGAATCATTTACTGTGGCCATAGTCGACTTGCAGTAATGAACAGTGGTAACATTTTAAGAGTCATTTACTGTGACCATAGTCGACTTGCAGTAATGTACAATGGTGTCATTTTAAGAGTCATTTACTGTGGCCATAGTCGACTTGCAGTAATGTACAATGGTGTCATTTTAAGAGTCATTTACTGTGGCCATAGTCGAATTGCAGTAATGAACGATGGTGTCATTTTAAGAGTCTTTTACTGCGGCCATAGTTGACTAGTAGTAATGAACGATGGTGTCATTTTAAGAGACATTTACTGTGGCCATAGTCGACTTGCAGTAATGAACAGTGGTAACATTTTAAGAGTCATTTACTGTGGCCATAGTCGACTTTTAGTAATGAACGATGGTGTCATTTTAAGAGTCTTTTACTGTGGCCATAGTCGACTAGCAGTTATGAACGATGGTGTCTTTTTAAGAATCATTTACTGTGGCCATAGTCGACTTGCAGTAATGAACAGTGGTGACATTTTAAGAGTCATTTACTGTGGCCATAGTCGACGTTTAGTAATGAACGATGGTGTTATTTTAAGAGTCATTTACTGTGGCCATAGTCGTATTGCAGTAATGAACAGTGGTGACATTTTAAGAGTCATGTACTGTGGCCATAGTTGACTTCCAGTAATGAACGGTGGTGTCATTTTAAGAGTCATTAACTGTGGCAATAGTCGAATTGCAGTAATGAACGATGGTGTAGTTTTAAGAATAATTTACTGTGGCTTTAATCGACTTTCAGTAATGAACGATTGTGTCATTTTAAGAGTCATTTACTGTGGCCATAGTCAACTTTTAGTAATGAACGATGGTGTCATTTTAAAAGGCATTTACTGTGGCCATAGTCGACTTGCAGTGATGAACAGTGGTGACATTTTGAGAGTCATCTACTGTAGCCATAGTCGACTTTCAGAAATGAACGATAGTGTTATTTTAAGAGTCATTTACTGTGGCCATAGTCGACTTTCAGTAATGTACGATGGTGTCATTTTAAGAGGCATTTACTGTGGCCATAGTCAAATAGCAGTAATGAACGATGGTGTCATTTTAAGAGTCATTTACTGTGGCCATAGTCGACTTGTAGTAATGAACAGTGGTGACATTTTAAGAGTCATTTACTGTGGCCATAGTCGACTTGCAGTAAATTACGATGGTGTCATTTTAAGAGTCATTTACTGTAGCCATAGTCGAATTGCAGTAATGAACAGTGGTAACATTTTAAGACTCATTTACTGTGGCCATAATCGACTTTTAGTTATGAACGATGGTGTCATTTTAAGAGTCTTTTACTGTGGCCATAGTCGACTAGCAGTTATGAACGATGTTGTCATTTTAAGAATCATTTACTGTGGCCATAGTCGACTTGCAGTAATGAACAGTGGTGACATTTTAAGAGTCATTTACTGTGGCCATAGTCGACTTGCAGTAATGAACGATGGTGTTATTTTAAGAGTCATTTACTGTAGCCATAGTCGAATTGCAGTAATGAACGATGGTGTCATTTTAAGAGTCATTTACTGTGGCCATAGTCGACTTTAAGTAATGAACGATGGTGTCATTTTAAGAGTCTTTTACTGCGGCCATAGTTGACTAGCTATAATGAACGATGGTGTCATTTAAAGAATCATTTACTGTGGCCATATTCGACTTGCAGTAATGAACAGTGGTAACATTTTAAGAGTCATTTACTGTGGCCATAGTCGACTTGCAGTCATGTACAATGGTGTAATTTTAAGAGTCATTTACTGTGGCCATAGTCGACTTGCAGTAATGTACAATGGTGTCATTTAAGAGTCATTTACTGTGGCCATAGTCGAATTGCAGTAATGAACGATGGTGTTATTTTATGAGTCAATTACTGTGGCCATAGTCGACTTTTAGTAATGAACGATGGTGTCATTTTAAGAGTCTTTTACTGTGGCCATAGTCGACTAGCAGTTATGAACGATGGTGTCATTTTAAGAATCATTTACTGTGGCCATAGTCGACTTGCAGTAATGAACAGTGGTGACATTTTAAGAGTCATTTACTGTGGCCATAGTCGACGTTTAGTAATGAACGATGGTGTTATTTAAAGAGTCATTTACTGTAGCCATAGTCGAATTGCAGTAATGAACAGTGGTGACATTTTAAGAGTCATTTACTGTGGCCATAGTCGACTTCCAGTAATGAACGGTCGTGTCATTTTAAGAGTCATTAACTGTGGCCATAGTCGAATTGCAGTAGTAATGAACGATGGCCATAATCGACTTGCAGTAATGTACAATGGTGTCATTTTAAGAGTCATTTACTGTGGCCATAGTCGACTTGCAGTAATGTACAATGGTGTCATTTTAAGAGTCATTTACTGTGGCCATAGTCGACTTGCAGTAATGAACGATGGTGTTATTTTAAGAGTCATTTACTGTGGCCATAGTCGACTTTTATTAATGAACGATGGTGTTATTTTAAGAGTCATTTACTGTGGCCATAGTCGACTTTTAGTAATGAACAATGGTGTCATTTTAAGAGTCATTTACTGTGGCCATTGTCGACTTGTAGTAATGAACGATGGTGTCATTTTAAGGGTCATTTACTGTCGCCAAAGTCGACTTTTAGCAATGAACGATGGTGTCATTTTAAGAGTCATTTACTGTAGCCATAGTCGAATTGCAGTAATGAACGATGGTGTCATTTTAAGAGTCATTTACTGTGGCCATAGTCGACTTTTAGTAATGAACGATGGTGTCATTTTAAGAGTCTTTTACTGCGGCCATAGTTGACTAGCAGTAATGAACGATGGTGTCATTTAAAGAATCATTTACTGTGGCCATAGTCGACTTGCAGTAATGAACAGTGGTAACATTTTAAGAGTCATTTACTGTGACCATAGTCGACTTGCAGTAATGTACAATGGTGTCATTTTAAGAGTCATTTACTGTGGCCATAGTCGACTTGCAGTAATGTACAATGGTGTCATTTTAAGAGTCATTTACTGTGGCCATAGTCGAATTGCAGTAATGAACGATGGTGTCATTTTAAGAGTCTTTTACTGCGGCCATAGTTGACTAGTAGTAATGAACGATGGTGTCATTTTAAGAGACATTTACTGTGGCCATAGTCGACTTGCAGTAATGAACAGTGGTAACATTTTAAGAGTCATTTACTGTGGCCATAGTCGACTTTTAGTAATGAACGATGGTGTCATTTTAAGAGTCTTTTACTGTGGCCATAGTCGACTAGCAGTTATGAACGATGGTGTCATCTTAAGAATCATTTACTGTGGCCATAGTCGACTTGCAGTAATGAACAGTGGTGACATTTTAAGAGTCATTTACTGTGGCCATAGTCGACGTTTAGTAATGAACGATGGTGTTATTTTAAGAGTCATTTACTGTGGCCATAGTCGTATTGCAGTAATGAACAGTGGTGACATTTTAAGAGTCATGTACTGTGGCCATAGTTGACTTCCAGTAATGAACGGTGGTGTCATTTTAAGAGTCATTAACTGTGGCCATAGTCGAATTGCAGTAATGAACGATGGTGTAGTTTTAAGAATAATTTACTGTGGCCTTAATCGACTTTCAGTAATGAACGATTGTGTCATTTTAAGAGTCATTTACTGTGGCCATAGTCAACTTTTAGTAATGAACGATGGTGTCATTTTAAAAGGCATTTACTGTGGCCATAGTCGACTTGCAGTGATGAACAGTGGTGACATTTTGAGAGTCATCTACTGTAGCCATAGTCGACTTTCAGAAATGAACGATAGTGTTATTTTAAGAGTCATTTACTGTGGCCATAGTCGACTTTCAGTAATGTACGATGGTGTCATTTTAAGAGGCATTTACTGTGGCCATAGTCAAATAGCAGTAATGAACGATGGTGTCATTTTAAGAGTCATTTACTGTGGCCATAGTCGACTTGTAGTAATGAACAGTGGTGACATTTTAAGAGTCATTTACTGTGGCCATAGTCGACTTGCAGTAAATTACGATGGTGTCATTTTAAGAGTCATTTACTGTAGCCATAGTCGAATTGCAGTAATGAACAGTGGTAACATTTTAAGACTCATTTACTGTGGCCATAATCGACTTTTAGTTATGAACGATGGTGTCATTTTAAGAGTCTTTTACTGTGGCCATAGTCGACTAGCAGTTATGAACGATGTTGTCATTTTAAGAATCATTTACTGTGGCCATAGTCGACTTGCAGTAATGAACAGTGGTGACATTTTAAGAGTCATTTACTGTGGCCATAGTCGACGTTTAGTAATGAACGATGGTGTTATTTAAAGAGTCATTTACTGTAGCCATAGTCGAATTGCAGTAATGAACAGTGGTGACATTTTAAGAGTCATTTACTGTGGCCATAGTCGACTTCCAGTAATGAACGGTCGTGTCATTTTAAGAGTCATTAACTGTGGCCATAGTCGAATTGCAGTAGTAATGAACGATGGCCATAATCGACTTGCAGTAATGTACAATGGTGTCATTTTAAGAGTCATTTACTGTGGCCATAGTCGACTTGCAGTAATGTACAATGGTGTCATTTTAAGAGTCATTTACTGTGGCCATAGTCGACTTGCAGTAATGAACGATGGTGTTATTTTAAGAGTCATTTACTGTGGCCATAGTCGACTTTTATTAATGAACGATGGTGTTATTTTAAGAGTCATTTACTGTGGCCATAGTCGACTTTTAGTAATGAACAATGGTGTCATTTTAAGAGTCATTTACTGTGGCCATTGTCGACTTGTAGTAATGAACGATGGTGTCATTTTAAGGGTCATTTACTGTCGCCAAAGTCGACTTTTAGCAATGAACGATGGTGTCATTTTAAGAGTCATTTACTGTAGCCATAGTCGAATTGCAGTAATGAACGATGGTGTCATTTTAAGAGTCATTTACTGTGGCCATAGTCGACTTTTAGTAATGAACGATGGTGTCATTTTAAGAGTCTTTTACTGCGGCCATAGTTGACTAGCAGTAATGAACGATGGTGTCATTTAAAGAATCATTTACTGTGGCCATAGTCGACTTGCAGTAATGAACAGTGGTAACATTTTAAGAGTCATTTACTGTGACCATAGTCGACTTGCAGTAATGTACAATGGTGTCATTTTAAGAGTCATTTACTGTGGCCATAGTCGACTTGCAGTAATGTACAATGGTGTCATTTTAAGAGTCATTTACTGTGGCCATAGTCGAATTGCAGTAATGAACGATGGTGTCATTTTAAGAGTCTTTTACTGCGGCCATAGTTGACTAGTAGTAATGAACGATGGTGTCATTTTAAGAGACATTTACTGTGGCCATAGTCGACTTGCAGTAATGAACAGTGGTAACATTTTAAGAGTCATTTACTGTGGCCATAGTCGACTTTTAGTAATGAACGATGGTGTCATTTTAAGAGTCTTTTACTGTGGCCATAGTCGACGTTTAGTAATGAACGATGGTGTTATTTAAAGAGTCATTTACTGTAGCCATAGTCGAATTGCAGTAATGAACAGTGGTGACATTTTAAGAGTCATTTACTGTGGCCATAGTCGACTTCCAGTAATGAACGGTCGTGTCATTTTAAGAGTCATTAACTGTGGCCATAGTCGAATTGCAGTAGTAATGAACGATGGCCATAATCGACTTGCAGTAATGTACAATGGTGTCATTTTAAGAGTCATTTACTGTGGCCATAGTCGACTTGCAGTAATGTACAATGGTGTCATTTTAAGAGTCATTTACTGTGGCCATAGTCGACTTGCAGTAATGAACGATGGTGTTATTTTAAGAGTCATTTACTGTGGCCATAGTCGACTTTTATTAATGAACGATGGTGTTATTTTAAGAGTCATTTACTGTGGCCATAGTCGACTTTTAGTAATGAACAATGGTGTCATTTTAAGAGTCATTTACTGTGGCCATTGTCGACTTGTAGTAATGAACGATGGTGTCATTTTAAGGGTCATTTACTGTCGCCAAAGTCGACTTTTAGCAATGAACGATGGTGTCATTTTAAGAGTCATTTACTGTAGCCATAGTCGAATTGCAGTAATGAACGATGGTGTCATTTTAAGAGTCATTTACTGTGGCCATAGTCGACTTTTAGTAATGAACGATGGTGTCATTTTAAGAGTCTTTTACTGCGGCCATAGTTGACTAGCAGTAATGAACGATGGTGTCATTTAAAGAATCATTTACTGTGGCCATAGTCGACTTGCAGTAATGAACAGTGGTAACATTTTAAGAGTCATTTACTGTGACCATAGTCGACTTGCAGTAATGTACAATGGTGTCATTTTAAGAGTCATTTACTGTGGCCATAGTCGACTTGCAGTAATGTACAATGGTGTCATTTTAAGAGTCATTTACTGTGGCCATAGTCGAATTGCAGTAATGAACGATGGTGTCATTTTAAGAGTCTTTTACTGCGGCCATAGTTGACTAGTAGTAATGAACGATGGTGTCATTTTAAGAGACATTTACTGTGGCCATAGTCGACTTGCAGTAATGAACAGTGGTAACATTTTAAGAGTCATTTACTGTGGCCATAGTCGACTTTTAGTAATGAACGATGGTGTCATTTTAAGAGTCTTTTACTGTGGCCATAGTCGACTAGCAGTTATGAACGATGGTGTCATCTTAAGAATCATTTACTGTGGCCATAGTCGACTTGCAGTAATGAACAGTGGTGACATTTTAAGAGTCATTTACTGTGGCCATAGTCGACGTTTAGTAATGAACGATGGTGTTATTTTAAGAGTCATTTACTGTGGCCATAGTCGTATTGCAGTAATGAACAGTGGTGACATTTTAAGAGTCATGTACTGTGGCCATAGTTGACTTCCAGTAATGAACGGTGGTGTCATTTTAAGAGTCATTAACTGTGGCCATAGTCGAATTGCAGTAATGAACGATGGTGTAGTTTTAAGAATAATTTACTGTGGCCTTAATCGACTTTCAGTAATGAACGATTGTGTCATTTTAAGAGTCATTTACTGTGGCCATAGTCAACTTTTAGTAATGAACGATGGTGTCATTTTAAAAGGCATTTACTGTGGCCATAGTCGACTTGCAGTGATGAACAGTGGTGACATTTTGAGAGTCATCTACTGTAGCCATAGTCGACTTTCAGAAATGAACGATAGTGTTATTTTAAGAGTCATTTACTGTGGCCATAGTCGACTTTCAGTAATGTACGATGGTGTCATTTTAAGAGGCATTTACTGTGGCCATAGTCAAATAGCAGTAATGAACGATGGTGTCATTTTAAGAGTCATTTACTGTGGCCATAGTCGACTTGTAGTAATGAACAGTGGTGACATTTTAAGAGTCATTTACTGTGGCCATAGTCGACTTGCAGTAAATTACGATGGTGTCATTTTAAGAGTCATTTACTGTAGCCATAGTCGAATTGCAGTAATGAACAGTGGTAACATTTTAAGACTCATTTACTGTGGCCATAATCGACTTTTAGTTATGAACGATGGTGTCATTTTAAGAGTCTTTTACTGTGGCCATAGTCGACTAGCAGTTATGAACGATGTTGTCATTTTAAGAATCATTTACTGTGGCCATAGTCGACTTGCAGTAATGAACAGTGGTGACATTTTAAGAGTCATTTACTGTGGCCATAGTCGACTTGCAGTAATGAACGATGGTGTTATTTTAAGAGTCATTTACTGTAGCCATAGTCGAATTGCAGTAATGAACGATGGTGTCATTTTAAGAGTCATTTACTGTGGCCATAGTCGACTTTAAGTAATGGACGATGGTGTCATTTTAAGAGTCTTTTACTGCGGCCATAGTTGACTAGCTATAATGAACGATGGTGTCATTTAAAGAATCATTTACTGTGGCCATATTCGACTTGCAGTAATGAACAGTGGTAACATTTTAAGAGTCATTTACTGTGGCCATAGTCGACTTGCAGTCATGTACAATGGTGTAATTTTAAGAGTCATTTACTGTGGCCATAGTCGACTTGCAGTAATGTACAATGGTGTCATTTAAGAGTCATTTACTGTGGCCATAGTCGAATTGCAGTAATGAACGATGGTGTTATTTTATGAGTCAATTACTGTGGCCATAGTCGACTTTTAGTAATGAACGATGGTGTCATTTTAAGAGTCTTTTACTGTGGCCATAGTCGACTAGCAGTTATGAACGATGGTGTCATTTTAAGAATCATTTACTGTGGCCATAGTCGACTTGCAGTAATGAACAGTGGTGACATTTTAAGAGTCATTTACTGTGGCCATAGTCGACGTTTAGTAATGAACGATGGTGTTATTTAAAGAGTCATTTACTGTAGCCATAGTCGAATTGCAGTAATGAACAGTGGTGACATTTTAAGAGTCATTTACTGTGGCCATAGTCGACTTCCAGTAATGAACGGTCGTGTCATTTTAAGAGTCATTAACTGTGGCCATAGTCGAATTGCAGTTGTAATGAACGATGGTGTAGTTTTAAGAGTAATTTACTGTGGCCATAGTCGACTTTCAGTAATGAACGATTGTGTCATTTTAAGAGTCATTTACTGTGGCCATAGTCGACTTTTAGTAATGAACGATGGTGTCATTTTAAAAGGCATTTACTGTGGCCATAGTCGACTTGCAGTGATGAACAGTGGTGACATTTTAAGAGTCATTTATTGTGGCCATAGTCGACTTGCAGTAATGAACAGTGGTGGCTTTTTGAGAGTCATCTACTGTAGCCATAGTCGACTTTCAGAAATGAACGATAGTGTTATTTTAAGAGTCATTTACTGTGGCCATAGTCGACTTTCAGTAATGTACGATGGTGTCATTTTAAGAGGCATTTACTGTGGCCATAGTCAAATAGCAGTAATGAACGATGGTGTCATTTTAAGAGTCATTTACTGTGGCCATAGTCGACTTGCAGTAATGAACAGTGGTGACATTTTAAGAGTCATTTACTGTGGCCATAGTCGACTTGCAGTAAATTACGATGGTGTCATTTTAAGAGCCATTTACTGTGGCCATAGTCGACTTGCAGTAATGAACAGTGGTGACATTTTAAGAGTCATTTACTGTGGCCATAGTCGACTTTAAGTAATGAACGATGGTGTCATTTTAAGTGTCATTTACTGTGGCCATAGTCTACTTTTAGTAATAAACGACGGTGTTATTTTAAGAGTCATTTACTGTGGCCATAGTCGACTTGCAGTAATGAACAGTGGTGACATTTAAAGAGTCATTTACTGTGGCAATTGTCGACTTGCAGTAATGAACGATGGTGTAGTAATGAACGATAGTGTCATTTTAAGAGTCATTTACTGTGGTCATAGTCGACTTTCAGTAACAAACGATGGTGTCATTTTAAGAGTCATTTACTGTGGCAATAGTCGAATTGCAGTAATGAACAGTGGTGACATTTTAAGAGTCATTTACTGTGGCCATAGTCGACTTCCAGTAATGAACGGTGGTGTCATTTTAAGAGTCATTTACTGTGGCCATAGTCGACTTGCCGTTATGAATGATGGTCCCATTTTGAGAGTCATTTACTGTGGCCATAGTCGAATTTCAGTAACGAACGATGGTGTTATTTTAAGAGTCATTTACTGTGGCCATAGTTGACTGGAAGTAATGAACGATGGTGTCATTTTAAGAGTCATGTACTGTGGCCATAGTCGACTTTTAGTAATGAACGATGGTGTCATTTTAAGAGTCTTTTACTGTGGCCATAGTCGGCTTGCAGTAATGAACGATGGTGTCATTTAAAGAGTCATTTACTGTGGCCATAGTCGACTTGCAGTAATGTACGATGGTGTCATTTTAAGAGGCATTTACTGTGGCCATAGTCGACTAGCAGTAATGAACGATGGTGTCATTTTAAGAGTCATTTACTGTGGCCATAGTCGACTTTTATTAATGAACGATGGTGTTATTTTAAGAGTCATTTACTGTGGCCATAGTCGAATTGCAGTAATGAACGATGGTGTCATTTTAAGAGTCATTTACTGTGGCCATAGTCGACTTTAAGTAATGAACGATGGTGTCATTTTAAGAGTCTTTTACTGCGGCCATAGTTGACTAGTAGTAATGAACGATGGTGTCATTTTAAGAGACATTTACTGTGGCCATAGTCGACTTGCAGTAATGAACAGTGGTGACATTTTAAGAGTCATTTACTGTGGCCATATTCGACTTGCAGTAATGTACGATGGTGTCATTTTAAGAGTCATTTACTGTGGCCATATTCGACATGCAGTAATGAACAGTGCTGACATTTTAAGAGTAATTTACTGTGGCCATAGTCGACTTTCAGTGATGAACGATGGTTTCGTTTTAAGAGTCATTTACTGTGGCCATAGTCGACTTTTAGAAATGAACGATGGTGTTATTTTAAGAGTCATTTACTGTGGCCATAGTCGACTTGCAGTAATGAACAATGGTGTCATTTAAAGAGTCATTTACTGTGGCCATAGTCGACTTGCAGTAATGTACGATGGTGTCATTTTAAGAGGCATTTACTGTGGCCATAGTCGACTAGCAGTAATGAACGATGGTGTCATTTTAAGAGTCATTTACTGTGGCCATAGTCGACTTGAAGTTATGAAAAATGGTGTCTTTTTAAGAGTCATTTACCGTGGCCTTAGTCGACTTGCAGTAATGAACGATGGGGACATTTTAAGAGCCATTTGCTGTGGCCATAGTCGACTTTCAGTAATGAACGATGGTGTCATTTTAAGAGTGATTAACTGTGGCCATAGTCTACTTGCAGTAATGAACAATTGTGTCATTTTAAGAGTCATTTGCTGTGGTCATAGTCGACTTTCATTAATGAACAGTGGTGACATTTTTAGAGTAATTTACTGTAGCTATATTTGACTTGCAGTAACGAAAAATTGTTTCATTTTCAGAGTCATTCACTGTGGCCATAGTCGACTTGAAGAAATTAGCAATGTTGTCATTTTAATAGTTATTTACTGTGGCCTTAGTCGACTTGCAGTAGCGCTCATCACATGCACGCGCACTATCATGTTGCCTGTTTATATATTTATTATCGATGTACATTAAACTTATAAACCATACGTGTAGTTTATTTATTTATTAAGTACACCATACACATCCATATTTGACCATTGCAGATAGAAGACTAGTACCAGTACATATAATTTCATTCGTATTTAAGAATGAAATTTATGTTATTACTATTTACTTTTTATCTTTTAGTCCTCGGACGTCTTTCTAAAACTAAATGTTTTATAACCGGTCTTTCTCTTCCATAACCGGTCTTTCTCGTGTATGGCCATACAACTATTTTCCATAGCCGAAACAGCCAATCGAAACAGGGGACGAAACAGCAAATGGAATCAGGAAAATGGAAAAGAGTGTTTCCCGAATTTGTTTGAGGTCATAATACACTAAATAGTTTCCCTATATAATTCAATGTAAAAGCGACAACTTTGAGCGAAAATAAATGCAACATTTTGCACATAGAGACCCCCATAACCATACCTTTTCTTAAAGGCCATTCTAAGCGGAATCGATTTATGCAATAAAAAAGATATGTCATGTACAATGCAAGAAAGAACGTGACACAAATCAAAATCGACTGTTTTTGCAACTTTTTTTTTCGGCCGTTTCTTAGTGGAATGTAACCTTTTCTAGTGCAATGGTTTACTATAGTCTTCAAGTGTATCATATTTCAGGGATTCAGTAGTGAACACCTATTCATGCCCTACCATTATCTCCGCAAGATAACACCCGAATAATGGTAAAAAGTGTAAAACATGCCTTCCTGTCAACTATGATATTTTTTTAGAGAGTACAGCCCTACATGAAGCGATCATTTAGTGTATTGTAACCTATAAGACAACGTTTACTGTTAACATCGCAAAAAATAGCACTTCTTGATACTTATAAACCTATTTTCTATGTGCATGCCAATTTTCAGACCGATCTTTCACGTAGAAATGCTTGAAAATGCATTTTATTATAACGCCTGATAAGCCACGTGGCTTTCGCGTTCGGAGCTTTGATTTATAACGGGCGTTCAGGCGTAAAACGATTACCCTAAATAATTACAATCGGTCAAAATACTGGAATATTGTTACAAGCTATGTAGAAAAATAAGTAAACAACCATTAAAACGTGTTCATGAGCTCTTTCAGCACAAATTGTTGCGATTTGAGATGCTCAAGACGAGTTTTTGTACGTTTTTTTTCTTATTTTCCTCTGAAAACGTATTTCTTTCTTAAAAACTCACGATGCTCTTTAAATTCGTGAAACAAACGCATTTATTCCGTGAAATTTGCCAAAACGCGTCATATCTCACTAAAAAAATGATGGTTTTCTGTAAATACAGCTCCTTTGTGACTAGGCCTGGTTTTGCGTTTAGGTCATAATACACTAAATAGTTTCCCTATATAATTCAATGTAAAAGCGACAACTTTGAGCGAAAATAAATGCAACATTTTGCACATAGAGACCCCCATAACCATACCTTTTCTTAAAGGCCATTCTAAGCGGAATCGATTTATGCAATAAAAAAGATATGTCATGTACAATGCAAGAAAGAACGTGACACAAATCAAAATCGACTGTTTTTGCAACTTTTTTTTTCGGCCGTTTCTTAGTGGAATGTAACCTTTTCTAGTGCAATGGTTTACTATAGTCTTCAAGTGTATCATATTTCAGGGATTCAGTAGTGAACACCTATTCATGCCCTACCATTATCTCCGCAAGATAACACCCGAATAATGGTAAAAAGTGTAAAACATGCCTTCCTGTCAACTATGATATTTTTTTAGATAGTACAGCCCTACATGAAGCGATCATTTAGTGTATTGTAACCTATAAGACAACGTTTACTGTTAACATCGCAAAAAATTAGCACTTCTTGATACTTATAAACCTATTTTCTATGTGCATGCCAATTTTCAGACCGATCTTTCACGTAGAAATGCTTGAAAATGCATTTTATTATAACGCCTGATAAGCCACGTGGCTTTCGCGTTCGGAGCTTTGATTTATAACGGGCGTTCAGGCGTAAAACGATTACCCTAAATAATTACAATCGGTCAAAATACTGGAATATTGTTACAAGCTATGTAGAAAAATAAGTAAACAACCATTAAAACGTGTTCATGAGCTCTTTCAGCACAAATTGTTGCGATTTGAGATGCTCAAGACGAGTTTTTGTACGTTTTTTTTCTTATTTTCCTCTGAAAACGTATTTCTTTCTTAAAAACTCACGATGCTCCTTAAATTCGTGAAACAAACGCATTTATTCCGTGAAATTTGCCAAAACGCGTCATATCTCACTAAAAAAATGATGGTTTTCTGTAAATACAGCTCCTTTGTGACTAGGCCTGGTTTTGCGTTTAGGTCATAATACACTAAATAGTTTCCCTATATAATTCAATGTAAAAGCGACAACTTTGAGCGAAAATAAATGCAACATTTTGCACATAGAGACCCCCATAACCATACCTTTTCTTAAAGGCCATTCTAAGCGGAATCGATTTATGCAATAAAAAAGATATGTCATGTACAATGCAAGAAAGAACGTGACACAAATCAAAATCGACTGTTTTTGCAACTTTTTTTTTCGGCCGTTTCTTAGTGGAATGTAACCTTTTCTAGTGCAATGGTTTACTATAGTCTTCAAGTGTATCATATTTCAGGGATTCAGTAGTGAACACCTATTCATTGCCCTACCATTATCTCCGCAAGATAACACCCGAATAATGGTAAAAAGTGTAAAACATGCCTTCCTGTCAACTATGATATTTTTTTAGAGAGTACAGCCCTACATGAAGCGATCATTTAGTGTATTGTAACCTATAAGACAACGTTTACTGTTAACATCGCAAAAAATTAGCACTTCTTGATACTTATAAACCTATTTTCTATGTGCATGCCAATTTTCAGACCGATCTTTCACGTAGAAATGCTTGAAAATGCATTTTATTATAACGCCTGATAAGCCACGTGGCTTTCGCGTTCGGAGCTTTGATTTATAACGGGCGTTCAGGCGTAAAACGATTACCCTAAATAATTACAATCGGTCAAAATACTGGAATATTGTTACAAGCTATGTAGAAAAATAAGTAAACAACCATTAAAACGTGTTCATGAGCTCTTTCAGCACAAATTGTTGCGATTTGAGATGCTCAAGACGAGTTTTTGTACGTTTTTTTTCTTATTTTCCTCTGAAAACGTATTTCTTTCTTAAAAACTCACGATGCTCCTTAAATTCGTGAAACAAACGCATTTATTCCGTGAAATTTGCCAAAACGCGTCATATCTCACTAAAAAAATGATGGTTTTCTGTAAATACAGCTCCTTTGTGACTAGGCCTGGTTTTGCGTTTAGGTCATAATACACTAAATAGTTTCCCTATATAATTCAATGTAAAAGCGACAACTTTGAGCGAAAATAAATGCAACATTTTGCACATAGAGACCCCCATAACCATACCTTTTCTTAAAGGCCATTCTAAGCGGAATCGATTTATGCAATAAAAAAGATATGTCATGTACAATGCAAGAAAGAACGTGACACAAATCAAAATCGACTGTTTTTGCAACTTTTTTTTTCGGCCGTTTCTTAGTGGAATGTAACCTTTTCTAGTGCAATGGTTTACTATAGTCTTCAAGTGTATCATATTTCAGGGATTCAGTAGTGAACACCTATCCATGCCCTACCATTATCTCCGCAAGATAACACCCGAATAATGGTAAAAAGTGTAAAACATGCCTTCCTGTCAACTATGATATTTTTTTAGAGAGTACAGCCCTACATGAAGCGATCATTTAGTGTATTGTAACCTATAAGACAACGTTTACTGTTAACATCGCAAAAAATTAGCACTTCTTGATACTTATAAACCTATTTTCTATGTGCATGCCAATTTTCAGACCGATCTTTCACGTAGAAATGCTTGAAAATGCATTTTATTATAACGCCTGATAAGCCACGTGGCTTTCGCGTTCGGAGCTTTGATTTATAACGGGCGTTCAGGCGTAAAACGATTACCCTAAATAATTACAATCGGTCAAAATACTGGAATATTGTTACAAGCTATGTAGAAAAATAAGTAAACAACCATTAAAACGTGTTCATGAGCTCTTTCAGCACAAATTGTTGCGATTTGAGATGCTCAAGACGAGTTTTTGTACGTTTTTTTTTCTTATTTTCCTCTGAAAACGTATTTCTTTCTTAAAAACTCACGATGCTCCTTAAATTCGTGAAACAAACGCATTTATTCCGTGAAATTTGCCAAAACGCGTCATATCTCACTAAAAAAATGATGGTTTTCTGTAAATACAGCTCCTTTGTGACTAGGCCTGGTTTTGCGTTTAGGTCATAATACACTAAATAGTTTCCCTATATAATTCAATGTAAAAGCGACAACTTTGAGCGAAAATAAATGCAACATTTTGCACATAGAGACCCCCATAACCATACCTTTTCTTAAAGGCCATTCTAAGCGGAATCGATTTATGCAATAAAAAAGATATGTCATGTACAATGCAAGAAAGAACGTGACACAAATCAAAATCGACTGTTTTTGCAACTTTTTTTTTCGGCCGTTTCTTAGTGGAATGTAACCTTTTCTAGTGCAATGGTTTACTATAGTCTTCAAGTGTATCATATTTCAGGGATTCAGTAGTGAACACCTATTCATGCCCTACCATTATCTCCGCAAGATAACACCCGAATAATGGTAAAAAGTGTAAAACATGCCTTCCTGTCAACTATGATATTTTTTTAGAGAGTACAGCCCTACATGAAGCGATCATTTAGTGTATTGTAACCTATAAGACAACGTTTACTGTTAACATCGCAAAAAATTAGCACTTCTTGATACTTATAAACCTATTTTCTATGTGCATGCCAATTTTCAGACCGATCTTTCACGTAGAAATGCTTGAAAATGCATTTTATTATAACGCCTGATAAGCCACGTGGCTTTCGCGTTCGGAGCTTTGATTTATAACGGGCGTTCAGGCGTAAAACGATTACCCTAAATAATTACAATCGGTCAAAATACTGGAATATTGTTACAAGCTATGTAGAAAAATAAGTAAACAACCATTAAAACGTGTTCATGAGCTCTTTCAGCACAAATTGTTGCGATTTGAGATGCTCAAGACGAGTTTTTGTACGTTTTTTTTCTTATTTTCCTCTGAAAACGTATTTCTTTCTTAAAAACTCACGATGCTCCTTAAATTCGTGAAACAAACGCATTTATTCCGTGAAATTTGCCAAAACGCGTCATATCTCACTAAAAAAATGATGGTTTTCTGTAAATACAGCTCCTTTGTGACTAGGCCTGGTTTTGCGTTTAGGTCATAATACACTAAATAGTTTCCCTATATAATTCAATGTAAAAGCGACAACTTTGAGCGAAAATAAATGCAACATTTTGCACATAGAGACCCCATAACCATACCTTTTCTTAAAGGCCATTCTAAGCGGAATCGATTTATGCAATAAAAAAGATATGTCATGTACAATGCAAGAAAGAACGTGACACAAATCAAAATCGACTGTTTTTGCAACTTTTTTTTTCGGCCGTTTCTTAGTGGAATGTAACCTTTTCTAGTGCAATGGTTTACTATAGTCTTCAAGTGTATCATATTTCAGGGATTCAGTAGTGAACACCTATTCATGCCCTACCATTATCTCCGCAAGATAACACCCGAATAATGGTAAAAAGTGTAAAACATGCCTTCCTGTCAACTATGATATTTTTTTAGATAGTACAGCCCTACATGAAGCGATCATTTAGTGTATTGTAACCTATAAGACAACGTTTACTGTTAACATCGCAAAAAATTAGCACTTCTTGATACTTATAAACCTATTTTCTATGTGCATGCCAATTTTCAGACCGATCTTTCACGTAGAAATGCTTGAAAATGCATTTTATTATAACGCCTGATAAGCCACGTGGCTTTCGCGTTCGGAGCTTTGATTTATAACGGGCGTTCAGGCGTAAAACGATTACCCTAAATAATTACAATCGGTCAAAATACTGGAATATTGTTACAAGCTATGTAGAAAAATAAGTAAACAACCATTAAAACGTGTTTCATGAGCTCTTTCAGCACAAATTGTTGCGATTTGAGATGCTCAAGACGAGTTTTTGTACGTTTTTTTTCTTATTTTCCTCTGAAAACGTATTTCTTTCTTAAAAAACTCACGATGCTCCTTAAATTCGTGAAACAAACGCATTTATTTCCGTGAAATTTGCCAAAACGCGTCATATCTCACTAAAAAAATGATGGTTTTCTGTAAATACAGCTCCTTTGTGACTAGGCCTGGTTTTGCGTATAAGACAACGTTTACTGTTAACATCGCAAAAAAATTAGCACTTCTTGATACTTATAAACCTATTTTCTATGTGCATGCCAATTTTCAGACCGATCTTTCACGTAGAAATGCTTGAAAATGCATTTTATTATAACGCCTGATAAGCCACGTGGCTTTCGCGTTCGGAGCTTTGATTTATAACGGGCGTTCAGGCGTAAAACGATTACCCTAAATAATTACAATCGGTCAAAATACTGGAATATTGTTACAAGCTATGTAGAAAAATAAGTAAAACAACCATTAAAACGTGTTCATGAGCTCTTTCAGCACAAATTGTTGCGATTTGAGATGCTCAAGACGAGTTTTTGTACGTTTTTTTTCTTATTTTCCTCTGAAAACGTATTTCTTTCTTAAAAACTCACGATGCTCCTTAAATTCGTGAAACAAACGCATTTATTCCGTGAAATTTGCCAAAACGCGTCATATCTCACTAAAAAAATGATGGTTTCTGTAAATACAGCTCCTTTGTGACTAGGCCTGGTTTTGCGTTTAGGTCATAATACACTAAATAGTTTCCCTATATAATTCAATGTAAAAGCGACAACTTTGAGCGAAAATAAATGCAACATTTTGCACATAGAGACCCCCATAACCATACCTTTTCTTAAAGGCCATTCTAAGCGGAATCGATTTATGCAATAAAAAAGATATGTCATGTACAATGCAAGAAAGAACGTGACACAAATCAAAATCGACTGTTTTTGCAACTTTTTTTTTCGGCCGTTTCTTAGTGGAATGTAACCTTTTCTAGTGCAATGGTTTACTATAGTCTTCAAGTGTATCATATTTCAGGGATTCAGTAGTGAACACCTATTCATGCCCTACCATTATCTCCGCAAGATAACACCCGAATAATGGTAAAAAGTGTAAAACATGCCTTCCTGTCAACTATGATATTTTTTTAGAGAGTACAGCCCTACATGAAGCGATCATTTAGTGTATTGTAACCTATAAGACAACGTTTACTGTTAACATCGCACAAAATTAGCACTTCTTGATACTTATAAACCTATTTTCTATGTGCATGCCAATTTTCAGACCGATCTTTCACGTAGAAATGCTTGAAAATGCATTTTATTATAACGCCTGATAAGCCACGTGGCTTTCGCGTTCGGAGCTTTGATTTATAACGGGCGTTCAGGCGTAAAACGATTACCCTAAATAATTACAATCGGTCAAAATACTGGAATATTGTTACAAGCTATGTAGAAAAATAAGTAAACAACCATTAAAACGTGTTCATGAGCTCTTTCAGCACAAATTGTTGCGATTTGAGATGCTCAAGACGAGTTTTTGTACGTTTTTTTTTCTTATTTTCCTCTGAAAAACGTATTTCTTTCTTAAAAACTCACGATGCTCCTTAAATTCGTGAAACAAACGCATTTATTCCGTGAAATTTGCCAAAACGCGTCATATCTCACTAAAAAAATGATGGTTTTCTGTAAATACAGCTCCTTTGTGACTAGGCCTGGTTTTGCGTTTAGGTCATAATACACTAAATAGTTTCCCTATATAATTCAATGTAAAAGCGACAACTTTGAGCGAAAATAAATGCAACATTTTGCACATAGAGACCCCCATAACCATACCTTTTCTTAAAGGCCATTCTAAGCGGAATCGATTTATGCAATAAAAAAGATATGTCATGTACAATGCAAGAAAGAACGTGACACAAATCAAAATCGACTGTTTTTGCAACTTTTTTTTTTCGGCCGTTTCTTAGTGGAATGTAACCTTTTCTAGTGCAATGGTTTACTATAGTCTTCAAGTGTATCATATTTCAGGGATTCAGTAGTGAACACCTATTCATGCCCTACCATTATCTCCGCAAGATAACACCCGAATAATGGTAAAAAGTGTAAAACATGCCTTCCTGTCAACTATGATATTTTTTTAGAGAGTACAGCCCTACATGAAGCGATCATTTAGTGTATTGTAACCTATAAGACAACGTTTACTGTTAACATCGCAAAAAATTAGCACTTCTTGATACTTATAAACCTATTTTCTATGTGCATGCCAATTTTCAGACCGATCTTTCACGTAGAAATGCTTGAAAATGCATTTTATTATAACGCCTGATAAGCCACGTGGCTTTCGCGTTCGGAGCTTTGATTTATAACGGGCGTTCAGGCGTAAAACGATTACCCTAAATAATTACAATCGGTCAAAATACTGGAATATTGTTACAAGCTATGTAGAAAAATAAGTAAACAACCATTAAAACGTGTTCATGAGCTCTTTCAGCACAAATTGTTGCGATTTGAGATGCTCAAGACGAGTTTTTGTACGTTTTTTTTCTTATTTTCCTCTGAAAAACGTATTTCTTTCTTAAAAACTCACGATGCTCCTTAAATTCGTGAAACAAACGCATTTATTCCGTGAAATTTGCCAAAACGCGTCATATCTCACTAAAAAAATGATGGTTTTCTGTAAATACAGCTCCTTTGTGACTAGGCCTGGTTTTGCGTTTAGGTCATAATACACTAAATAGTTTCCCCTATATAATTCAATGTAAAAGCGACAACTTTGAGCGAAAATAAATGCAACATTTTGCACATAGAGACCCCCATAACCATACCTTTTCTTAAAGGCCATTCTAAGCGGAATCGATTTATGCAATAAAAAAGATATGTCATGTACAATGCAAGAAAGAACGTGACACAAATCAAAATCGACTGTTTTGCAACTTTTTTTTTCGGCCGTTTCTTAGTGGAATGTAACCTTTTCTAGTGCAATGGTTTACTATAGTCTTCAGTGTATCATATTTCAGGGATTCAGTAGTGAACACCTATTCATGCCCTACCATTATCTCCGCAAGATAACACCCGAATAATGGTAAAAAGTGTAAACATGCCTTCCTGTCAACTATGATATTTTTTTAGAGAGTACAGCCCTACATGAAGCGATCATTTAGTGTATTGTAACCTATAAGACAACGTTTACTGTTAACATCGCAAAAAATTAGCACTTCTTGATACTTATAAACCTATTTTCTATGTGCATGCCAATTTTCAGACCGATCTTTCACGTAGAAATGCTTGAAAATGCATTTTATTATAACGCCTGATAAGCCACGTGGCTTTCGCGTTCGGAGCTTTGATTATAACGGGCGTTCAGGCGTAAAACGATTACCCTAAATAATTACAATCGGTCAAAATACTGGAATATTGTTACAAGCTATGTAGAAAAAATAAGTAAACAACCATTAAAACGTGTTCATGAGCTCTTTCAGCACAAATTGTTGCGATTTGAGATGCTCAAGACGAGGTTTTTGTACGTTTTTTTTTCTTATTTTCCTCTGAAAACGTATTTCTTTCTTAAAAACTCACGATGCTCCTTAAATTCGTGAAACAAACGCATTTATTCCGTGAAATTTGCCAAAACGCGTCATATCTCACTAAAAAAATGATGGTTTTCTGTAAATACAGCTCCTTTGTGACTAGGCCTGGTTTTGCGTTTAGGTCATAATACACTAAATAGTTTCCCTATATAATTCAATGTAAAAGCGACAACTTTGAGCGAAAAATAAATGCAACATTTTGCACATAGAGACCCCCCATAACCATACCTTTTCTTAAAGGCCATTCTAAGCGGAATCGATTTATGCAATAAAAAAGATATGTCATGTACAATGCAAGAAAGAACGTGACACAAATCAAAATCGACTGTTTTTGCAACTTTTTTTTTCGGGGGCCGTTTCTTAGTGGAATGTAACCTTTTCTAGTGCAATGGTTTACTATAGTCTTCAAGTGTATCATATTTCAGGGATTCAGTAGTGAACACCTATTCATAGCCCTACCATTATCTCCGCAAGATAACACCCGAATAATGGTAAAAAGTGTAAAACATGCCTTCCTGTCAACTATGATATTTTTTTAGAGAGTACAGCCCTACATGAAGCGATCATTTAGTGATTGTAACCTATAAGACAACGTTTACTGTTAACACATCGCAAAAAATTAGGCACTTCTTGATACTTATAAACCTATTTTCTATGTGCATGCCAATTTTCAGACCGATCTTTCACGTAGAAATGCTTTGAAAATGCATTTTATTATAACGCCTGATAAGCCACGTGGCTTTCGCGTTCGGAGCTTTGATTTATAACGGGCGTTCAGGCGTAAAACGATTACCTAAATAATTCAATCGGTCAAAAACTGGAAATTGTTTACAAGCTATGTAGAAAAATAAGTAAACAACCATTAAAAACGTGTTCATGAGCTCTTTCAGCACAAATTGTTGCGATTTGAGATGCTCAAGACGAGTTTTTGTACGTTTTTTTCTTATTTTCCTCTGAAAAACGTATTTCTTTCTTAAAAACTCACGATGCTCCTTAATTCGTGAAACAAACGCATTTATTCCGTGAAATTTGCCAAAACGCGTCATATCTCACTAAAAAAATGATGGTTTTCTGTAAATACAGATCCTTTGGACTAGCCTGTTTTGTTGGGGGTGACAACGTTTACTGTTAACATCGCAAAAAATTAGCACTTCTTGTACTTATAACCTATTTTCTATGTGCATGCAATTTTCAGACCGATCTTTCACGTAGAAATGCTTTGAAAATGCATTTTATTATAACGCTGATAAGCCACGTGGCTTTCGCGTTCGGAGCTTTGATTTATAACGGGCGTTCAGGCGTAAAACGATTACCCTAAATAATTACAATCGGTCAAAATACGGGAATATTGTTACAAGCTATGTAGAAGAAAATAAGAAACAACCATTAAAACGTTGGTTCATGAGCTCTTTCAGCACAAATTGTTGCGATTTGAGATGCTCAAGACGAGGTTTTTGTACGTTTTTTCTTATTTTCCTCTGAAAAACGTATTTATTTCTTAAAAACTCACGACTGCTCCTTAAATTCGTGAAAACAAACGCATTTATTCCGTGAAATTGCCAAAACGCGTCATATCTCACTAAAAAAATGATGGTCTGTAAATACAGCTCCTTGTGACTAGGGCCTGGTTTTGCGTTTAGACAACGTTTACTGTTAACATCGCAAAAAATTAGCACTTCTTGATACTTATACAACCTATTTCTATGGCATGCCAATTGTTCAGACCGATCTTTCACGTAGAAATGCTTGAAAA